>NC_068445.1:49718707-49853281 GCF_023373465.1 Oncorhynchus keta | reverse complement strand
ACTGATTGTTTGGGAATATCTGGTGTAGATGAAGGGAAGAGACTGATTGTTTGGGAATACCTGGTGTAGATGAAGGGGAAGAGACTGATTGTTTGGGAATACCTGGTGTAGATGAAGGGGAAGAGACTGATTGTTTGGGAATACCTGGTGTAGATGAGGGGGAAGAGACTGATTGTTTGGGAATACCTCGGTGTAGATGAAGGGGAAGAGACTGATTGTTTGGGAATACCTGGTGTAGATGAAGGGGAAGAGACTGATTGTTAGAGACATTTGAGACATGGATTTTTGTGCCATTCAGAGGATGAATGGGGCAAGACAAAATATTTAAGTGCCTTTGAACGGGGTATGGTAGTAGTTGCCAGGCGCACTAGTTTGTGTCAAGAACTGCAACTCTGCTGGGTATTTCACGCTCAACAGTTTCCCGTGTGTATCAAGAATGGTCCACCACCCAAAGGACATCCAGCCAACTTGACACAATTTTGGGAAGCATTGAAGTCAACATGGGCCAGCATCCCTGTGGAATGCTTTGGACACCTTGTAGAGTCCATGCCCCAAAGAATTGAGGCTGTTCTGAGGGTGAAAGGGGAGGGGGTGCAACTCAATATTAGGAAGGTGTTCCTAATGTTTGGTATACTCAGTGTATATTGATTATAAAATATTGATTATTAATATTGTTGTTGTTGTTGTTTATTCCAGACCAGCTGCGTAGCCGCCTGAGAGAGTATGGCCTCATCACCCCCATCAGCACCGACTCCCATGGTCACTTCCTGTCCCACCTGCTCTCTGCCAATCACAAGCAGCGAGTGAAGAGGGAGGTTGGGGCAGAGGGCTCGGAGCAGGCCAGTGATAGGCTGTTCTTCAACATCACGGTATTCGGCAGGGAGTTCCACCTGAGGCTCCGTCCCAACGACCGCCTGGTGTCTCCTGGGGCCATGGTGGAGTGGCACGACCAGGTCCCTGAACCAGGCAACGCCAGCAGAAGTAGTACAATCACTAGTAATAGTGGTAGCAGAGGTACTATCCGTGTTGGTGGAGAGAATGGGAGTGAGTCGACCAGTGGTGGAACGGAGAGGATTCTCAGGAGGAGGTTGCTGAAAACAGACTGCACCTTTATCGGTGACATCACTGACGTAAAGGGAGCCTCCGTCGCCATTAACAACTGTGATGGACTGGTAAATTCTCATCAGCCTTTAACACACACACACACACACACACACACACACACACACACACACACACACACACACACACACACACACACACACACACACACACACACACACACACACACACACACACGCTTTAGAGATGATTGGTGACCCATGTGGTGGTCAATAGTTTTACACTCTCTAAACGCTTTAGAGATGATTGGTGACCTAATCATGTGGTGGTCAATAGTTTTAGATGGTTGGAACTCTGGTCTATAACTGAGACTTGAACTTATGTGGTTTTAGATGGTTGTAACTCTGCTGTCTGCTCTATAGCTCTGGTCTATAACTGAGGCTTGAACTTATCATGTGGTTTTAGATGGTTGGAACTCTGGTCTATAACTGAGGCTTGAACTTATCATGTGGTTTTAGATGGTTGGAACTCTGCTGTCTGCTCTATGGCTCTGGTCTATAGCTGAGGGGTTAGTCTTCTCTATATATGGTGGTTTACAGCACATTCTGCTCCAGATATTCCTCATTCTGACAGCTGGAAGAGGCTTTGTCCTGATGAGTGGATGAGTGGTCCTCCATTACTCTCTGCTACTGATGTTTGTCATGGATGAGTGGTCCTCCATTACTCTCTGCTACTGATGTTTGTCATGGATGAGTGGTCCTCCATTACTCTCTGCTACTGATGTTTGTCATGGATGAGTGGTCCTCCATTACTCTCTGCTACTGATGTTTGTCATGGATGAGTGGTCCTCCATTACTCTCTGCTACTAATGTTTGTCATGGATGAGTGGTCCTCCATTACTCTCTGCTACTAATGTTTGTCATGGATGAGTGGTCCTCCATTACTCTCTGCTACTGATGTTTGTCATGGATGAGTGGTCCTCCATTACTCTCTGCTACTGATGTTTGTCATGGATGAGTGGTCCTCCATTACTCTCTGCTACTGATGTTTGTCATGGATGAGTGGTCCTCCATTACTCTGCTAACTTTGACGTCCATCTTTCCACACGTAAACTACAGTGCCTTAGGAAAGTATTGACCCCTTGACTTTTTTCAATTTTTAAAAAACATTTTCCTCATCAATCTACAGACAACACCCCATAATGACAAAGCAAAAACAGGGTTTTAGAAATGTTTGCTAATTTATTACAAATAAAAAACAGAAATACCATATTTCCATAATTATTTAGACCCATTGCTTTGACATTCGAAATTGAGCTCAGGTGCATCCTTGAGATGTTTCTACAACTTGATTAGAGTCCACCTGTGGTAAGTTCAATTGATTGGACATGATTTGGAAAGGCACACGCCTGTCTATATAAGTTCCCACAGTTGGCAGTGCATGTCAGAGCAAAAACCAAGCCATGAGGTTGAAGGAATTGTGCCATAAAGATAGGATTGTGTCGAGGCACAGATCTGGGGGACGGTACCAAAACATTTCTGCAGCGTTGAAGTTCCTCAAGAACACAGTGGCCTCCATCATTCTTAAATGGGAGAAGTCGGGAACCACCAAGACTCTTCTTAGAGCTGGCCTTCCGGAAAAACTGAGCAATCGGGGAAGAAGGGCCTTGGTCAGGGAGGTGACCAAGAATCTGATGGTCACTCTGACAGAGCTCCGGAGTTCCTCTGTGGAGATGGGAGAACCTTCCAGAAGGACAACCATCTCTGCAGCACTCTACCAATTAGACCTTTATGGTTGTGGCCAGATGGAAGCCAATCCTCAGTAAAAGGCACATGACAGCCCGCTTTGAATTTGCCAAAATGCACCTAAAGGACTCTCACACCATGAGAAACAAGATTCTCTGGACTGATGAAACCAAGACTCTACTCTTTGGCCTGAATGCCAAGCATCATGTTTGTAGGAAACCTGGCACAATGTTTTACAGCCGAAGGGACTGGGAAACTAGTCAGTATCGAGGGAAAGATGAACAGAGCAAAGTACAGAGAGATCCTTGATGAAAACCCTCTCCAGAGTGCTCAGGACCTCAGACTGGGATGAAGGTTCACCTTCCAACAGGACAACGACCCTAAGCACACAGCCAAGACAACACAGGAGTGGCTTCGGGACAAGTCTCCGAATGTCCTTGAGTGGCCCAGCCAGAGCCTGGACTTGAACCCGATCAAACTTCTCTGGAGAGACCTGAAAATAGCTGTGTAGCGACGCTCCCGATCCAACCTGACAGAGCTTGAGAGGACCTGCAGAGAAGAATGGGACAAACTTCCTAAATGCAGGTGTGCTGAGGTGGTTAAACAAAGTACTGAGTAGGGTCTGAATACTTATGTAAATATGATATTTGAGTTTTTTAATTTTTTTTAAACTTGCAAAAAAAATCTGTTTTTGCTTTGTCATTATAGGGCATTGTGTGTAGATTGATGAGGGGGGAAAACTATGTAATCAATTTTGGAATAAAGCTGTAACGTAACAAAATGTGGAAAAAGTCAAGGGGACTGAATACTTTCCGATGCACTGTATGAGCAGGCTTTGTGTTCTAGAACTGCGCTTTCCTACACATCAGCTCTATAAAACACAGATTGGCTGGATGACTTCGGGCAGGAAGCTCTGATTGAATGAATGACTTTGGGCCAAGTAAAATCTTTTCCCTGGGTTATTTTCAGTAACCCATGGTAGTATATTTCCTCTGTTATTTTCAGTAACCCATGGTAGTATATTTCCTCTGTTATTTTCAGTAACCCATGGTAGTATATTTCTTCTGTTATTTTCAGTAACCCATGGTAGTATATTTCTTCTGTTATTTTCAGTAACCCAAGGTAGTATATTTCCTCTGTTATTTTCAGTAACCCATGGTAGTATATTTCCTCTGTTATTTTCAGTAACCCATGGTAGTATATTTCCTCTGTTATTTTCAGTAACCCATGGTAGTATATTTCCTCTGTTATTTTCAGTAACCCATGGTAGTATATTTCTTCTGTTATTTTCAGTAACCCATGGTAGTATATTTCTTCTGTTATTTTCAGTAACCCATGGTACTATGTTTTCCCTGTGTTATTTTCAGTAACCCATGGTAGTATATTTCCTCTGTTATTTTCAGTAACCCATGGTACTATATTTCCTCTGTTATTTTCAGTAACCCATGGTAGTATATTTCCTCTGTTATTTTCAGTAACCCATGGTAGTATATTTCCTCTGTTATTTTCAGTAACCCATGGTAGTATATTTCCTCTGTTATTTTCAGTAACCCATGGTAGTATATTTCCTCTGTTATTTTCAGTAACCCATGGTACTATGTTTTCCCTGTGTTATTTTCAGTAACCCATGGTAGTATATTTCCTCTGTTATTTTCAGTAAC
The DNA here is from genome assembly GCF_023373465.1 of Oncorhynchus keta. Taxonomy (NCBI): domain Eukaryota; kingdom Metazoa; phylum Chordata; class Actinopteri; order Salmoniformes; family Salmonidae; genus Oncorhynchus; species Oncorhynchus keta. The sequence continues at coordinate 49,848,813 of NC_068445.1, read as the reverse complement.
CCATGGTACTATATTTCCTCTGTTATTTTCAGTAACCCATGGTAGTATATTTCCTCTGTTATTTTCAGTAACCCATGGTAGTATATTTCCTCTGTTATTTTCAGTAACCCATGGTAGTATATTTCCTCTGTTATTTTCAGTAACCCATGGTAGTATATTTCCTCTGTTATTTTCAGTAACCCATGGTAGTATATTTCCTCTGTTATTTTCAGTAACCCATGGTAGTATATTTCTTCTGTTATTTTCAGTAACCCATGGTACTATGTTTTCCCTGTGTTATTTTCAGTAACCCATGGTACTATGTTTTCCCTGTGTTATTTTCAGTAACCCATGGTAGTATATTTCCTCTGTTATTTTCAGTAACCCATGGTACTATATTTCCTCTGTTATTTTCAGTAACCCATGGTAGTATATTTCCTCTGTTATTTTCAGTAACCCATGGTAGTATATTTCCTCTGTTATTTTCAGTAACCCATGGTAGTATATTTCCTCTGTTATTTTCAGTAACCCATGGTAGTATATTTCCTCTGTTATTTTCAGTAACCCATGGTAGTATATTTCCTCTGTTATTTTCAGTAACCCATGGTAGTATATTTCCTCTGTTATTTTCAGTAACCCATGGTACTATATTTCCTCTGTTATTTTCAGTAACCCATGGTACTATATTTCCTCTGTTATTTTCAGTAACCCATGGTAGTATATTTCCTCTGTTATTTTCAGTAACCCATGGTAGTATATTTCCTCTGTTATTTTCAGTAACCCATGGTAGTATATTTCCTCTGTTATTTTCAGTAACCCATGGTAGTATATTTCCTCTGTTATTTTCAGTAACCCATGGTAGTATGTTTTCCTGTGTTATTTTCAGTAACCCATGGTAGTATGTTTTCCCTGTGTTATTTTCAGTAACCCATGGTAGTATATTTCCTCTGTTATTTTCAGTAACCCATGGTAGTATATTTCCTCTGTTATTTTCAGTAACCCATGGTAGTATATTTCTTCTGTTATTTTCAGTAACCCATGGTAGTATATTTCCTCTGTTATTTTCAGTAATCCATGGTAGTATATTTCTTCTGTTATTTTCAGTAACCCATGGTAGTATATTTCTTCTGTTATTTTCAGTAACCCATGGTAGTACATTTCTTCTGTTATTTTCAGTAACCCATGGTAGTATATTTCCTCTGTTATTTTCAGTAACCCATGGTAGTAAACCCATGGTAGTATATTTCCTCTGTTATTTTCAGTAACCCATGGTAGTATATTTCCTCTGTTATTTTCAGTAACCCATGGTAGTATATTTCCTCTGTTATTTTCAGTAACCGATGGTAGTATATTTCTTCTGTTATTTTCAGTAACCCATGGTAGTATATTTCCTCTGTTATTTTCAGTAATCCATGGTAGTATATTTCTTCTGTTATTTTCAGTAACCCATGGTAGTATATTTCCTCTGTTATTTTCAGTAACCCATGGTAGTATATTTCCTCTGTTATTTTCAGTAACCCATGGTAGTATATTTCCTCTGTTATTTTCAGTAACCCATGGTAGTATATTTCTTCTGTTATTTTCAGTAACCCATGGTACTATGTTTTCCCTGTGTTATTTTCAGTAACCCATGGTAGTATATTTCCTCTGTTATTTTCAGTAACCCATGGTAGTATATTTCTTCTGTTATTTTCAGTAACCCATGGTAGTATATTTCTTCTGTTATTTTCAGTAACCCATGGTAGTATATTTCCTCTGTTATTTTCAGTAACCCATGGTAGTATATTTCCTCTGTTATTTTCAGTAACCCATGGTAGTATATTTCCTCTGTTATTTTCAGTAACCCATGGTAGTATATTTCCTCTGTTATTTTCAGTAACCCATGGTAGTATATTTCTTCTGTTATTTTCAGTAACCCATGGTACTATGTTTTCCCTGTGTTATTTTCAGTAACCCATGGTAGTATGTTTTCCCTCTGTTATTTTCAGTAACCCATGGTAGTATATTTCCTCTGTTATTTTCAGTAACCCATGGTAGTATATTTCCTCTGTTATTTTCAGTAACCCATGGTAGTATATTTCCTCTGTTATTTTCAGTAACCCATGGTAGTATATTTCCTCTGTTATTTTCAGTAACCCATGGTAGTATATTTCCTCTGTTATTTTCAGTAACCCATGGTAGTATATTTCCTCTGTTATTTTCAGTAACCCATGGTAGTATATTTCCTCTGTTATTTTCAGTAACCCATGGTAGTATATTTCCTCTGTTATTTTCAGTAACCCATGGTAGTATATTTCCCTGTTATTTTCAGTAACCCATGGTAGTATATTTCTTCTGTTATTTTCAGTAACCCATGGTAGTATATTTCCTCTGTTATTTTCAGTAACCCATGGTAGTATATTTCTTCTGTTATTTTCAGTAACCCATGGTAGTATATTTCCTCTGTTATTTTCAGTAACCATGGTAGTATATTTCTTCTGTTATTTTCAGTAACCCATGGTAGTATATTTCTTCTGTTATTTTCAGTAACCCATGGTAGTACATTTCTTCTGTTATTTTCAGTAACCCATGGTAGTATATTTCCTCTGTTATTTTCAGTAACCCATGGTAGTAAACCCATGGCAGTATATTTCCTCTGTTATTTTCAGTAACCCATGGTAGTATATTTCCTCTGTTATTTTCAGCAACCCATGGTAGTATATTTCCTCTGTTATTTTCAGCAACCCATGGTAGTATATTTCCTCTGTTATTTTCAGTAACCCATGGTAGTATATTTCTTCTGTTATTTTCAGTAACCCATGGTAGTATATTTCCTCTGTTATTTTCAGTAACCCATGGTAGTATATTTCTTCTGTTATTTTCAGTAACCCATGGTAGTATATTTCCTCTGTTATTTTCAGTAACCCATGGTAGTAAACCCATGGTAGTATATTTCCTCTGTTATTTTCAGTAACCCATGGTAGTATATTTCCTCTGTTATTTTCAGTAACCCATGGTACTATGTTTTCCTGCCTACTACTACTACCTACTGACTCCTGCCGACTACTACTACCTACTGACTCCTGCCTACTACTACTACCTACCGACCTCCTGCCTACTACTACTACCTACTGACTCCTGCCTACTACTACTACCTACTGACCTCCTGCCTACTACTACTACCTACTGACCTCCTACCTACTGACCTCCTGCCTACTACTACTACCTACTGACTCCTGCCTACTACTACTACCTACTGACTCCTGACTCCTGCCTACTGCTACTACTACCTACTGACTCCTACTGACCTCCTGCCTACTACTGCTACCTTATGACTCCTACTGACCTCCTACCTACTACTGAATCCTGCCTACTACTACTACCTACTGACTCCTGCCTATTACTACTACCTACTGACCTCCTGCCTACTACTACTGCCTACTACTACTACCTACTGACTCCTGCCTACTACTACCACCTACGGACCTCCTGCCTACTACTACTACCTTATGACCTCCTGCCTACTACTACTACCTTATGACTTATACTGACCTCCTACCTACTACTACTTCTACCGTTTAACCTCCTGCCTACTACTACCACCTACTGACCTCCTGCCTACTACTACTACCACCTACTGACCTCCTGCCTACTACTGAATCCTGCCTACTACTACTACCTACTGACTCCTGCCTACTACTACTACCTACTGACCTCCTGCCTACTACTACTACCTACTGACTCCTGCCTACTACTACTACCTACTGACTCCTGCCTACTACTACCACCTACGGACCTCCTGCCTACTACTACTACCTACGGACCTCCTGCCTACTACTACTACCTACAGACCTCATGTGCCTACTACTACTACCTACGGACCTCCTGTGCCTACTACTACTACCTACGGACCTCCTGCCTACTACTACTACCTACGGACCTCCTGCCTACTACTACCTACGGACCTCCTGCCTACTACTACTACCTTATGACCTCCTGCCTACTACTACTACCTTATGACTTATACTGACCTCCTACCTACTACTACTTCTACCGTTTAACCTCCTGCCTACTACTACCACCTACTGACCTCCTGCCTACTACTACTACCACCTACTGACCTCCTGCCTACTACTACTACCACCTACTGACCTCCTGCCTACTACTACTACCACCTACTGACCTCCTGCCTACTACTACTACTACCTACTGACTCCGACGGACCTCCTGCCTACTACTACTACCTACTGACTCCGACGGACCTCCTGCCTACTACTACTACCACCTACTGACCTCCTGCCTACTCCTACTACCACCTACTGACCTCCTGCCTACTACTACTACCACCTACTGACCTCCTGCCTACTACTACTACCACCTAATTACCTCCTACCTACTACTACTACCACCTACTGACCTCCTGCCTACTACTACTGACTCCTACTCATGGTCTCAACATCTTTCCAGAATATTCCCTTCAGGATAGTTCTGCCAGTTATTGTATTTCATTAACAGAGTGAGGTAGAGAGTTTAGAGAGCCATCTGTAGTTCAGGAGAGAAGACATGATATCTGCTGAGCTCTTGTGTGAAGAGAACATATTTTCCCTTGCTCCTGTGATATGCTCCCCAAGCTACAACTCCTATGTAGGAGTCCTCTAATATGGTCAGTTTTCTAAGTACGTTTGTGAAATATTTTCTTGATCTTTATTGTATTTTCCCGCCCAGAAATACAGATATAATTTTTTTCTCCGCCGACAGGTGACTTTCACTTCTACCTCTTTTTAGTTTTTTCAAATCTGAAGATGTTTGCCGTTGTTCTTTAAAGTTCCTTTTTAAGGATAAAAATGGCAAGTAATGATGACGAAGGTTTGCACACATTTCTAAACTAAATACACCTTTAAACAACACACCCGATGAAAGGTGGCAGTGTCCTGTCTGAATCCAGGCTTTTTAAAAGTGGCAGGATTTTTTTTTTTAATAAAGCAAGTTCTGAAGTGGAGACTGGAGAGGCCGTCTCAGAGAACGGGACCGCTTCAGTCCAGCAGGCTGTTTGTTTTGGCAGGGAGGTGCGGTCTGCTTGACCGACACCTCTCTCCCTCAGACCCACCCTCTACAACCAGTCCTATACCTCAGACCCAGGCCTTTACATCAGACCCAGTCCTATACCACCAATACCTCCCAACACCACAGTACATCACAGTCCCACCAATACCTCCCAACACCACAGTACATCACAGTCCCACCAATACCTCCCAACACCACAGTACATCACAGTCCCACCAATACCTCCCAACACCACAGTACATCACAGTCCCACCAATACCTCCCAACACCACAGTACATCACAGTCCCACCAATACCTCCCAACACCACAGTACATCACAGTCCCACCAATACCTCCCAACACCACAGTACATCACAGTCCCACCAATACCTCCCAACACCACAGTACATCACAGTCCCACCAATACCTCCCAACACCACAGTACATCACAGTCCCACCAATACCTCCCAACACCACAGTACATCACAGTCCCACCAATACCTCCCAACACCACAGTACATCACAGTCCCACCAATACCTCCCAACACCACAGTACATCACAGTCCCACCAATACCTCCCAACACCACAGTACATCACAGTCCCACCAATACCTCCCAACACCACAGTACATCACAGTCCCACCAATACCTCCCAACACCACAGTACATCACAGTCCCACCAATACCTCCCAACACCACAGTACATCACAGTCCCACCAATACCTCCCAACACCACAGTACATCACAGTCCCACCAATACCTCCCAACACCACAGTACATCACAGTCCCACCAATACCTCCCAACACCACAGTACATCACAGTCCCACCAATACCTCCCAACACCACAGTACATCACAGTCCCACCAATACCTCCCAACACCACAGTACATCACAGTCCCACCAATACCTCCCAACACCACAGTACATCACAGTCCCACCAATACCTCCCAACACCACAGTACATCACAGTCCCACCAATACCTCCCAACACCACAGTACATCACAGTCCCACCAATACCTCCCAACACCACAGTACATCACAGTCCCACCAATACCTCCCAACACCACAGTACATCACAGTCCCACCAATACCTCCCAACACCACAGTACATCACAGTCCCACCAATACCTCCCAACACCACAGTACATCACAGTCCCACCAATACCTCCCAACACCACAGTACATCACAGTCCCACCAATACCTCCCAACACCACAGTACATCACAGTCCCACCAATACCTCCCAACACCACAGTACATCACAGTCCCACCAATACCTCCCAACACCACAGTACATCACAGTCCCACCAATACCTCCCAACACCACAGTACATCACAGTCCCACCAATACCTCCCAACACCACAGTACATCACAGTCCCACCAATACCTCCCAACACCACAGTACATCACAGTCCCACCAATACCTCCCAACACCACAGTACATCACAGTCCCACCAATACCTCCCAACACCACAGTACATCACAGTCCCACCAATACCTCCCAACACCACAGTACATCACAGTCCCACCAATACCTCCCAACACCACAGTACATCACAGTCCCACCAATACCTCCCAACACCACAGTACATCACAGTCCCACCAATACCTCCCAACACCACAGTACATCACAGTCCCACCAATACCTCCCAACACCACAGTACATCACAGTCCCACCAATACCTCCCAACACCACAGTACATCACAGTCCCACCAATACCTCCCAACACCACAGTACATCACAGTCCCACCAATACCTCCCAACACCACAGTACATCACAGTCCCACCAATACCTCCCAACACCACAGTACATCACAGTCCCACCAATACCTCCCAACACCACAGTACATCACAGTCCCACCAATACCTCCCAACACCACAGTACATCACAGTCCCACCAATACCTCCCAACACCACAGTACATCACAGTCCCACCAATACCTCCCAACACCACAGTACATCACAGTCCCACCAATACCTCCCAACACCACAGTACATCACAGTCCCACCAATACCTCCCAACACCACAGTACATCACAGTCCCACCAATACCTCCCAACACCACAGTACATCACAGTCCCACCAATACCTCCCAACACCACAGTACATCACAGTCCCACCAATACCTCCCAACACCACAGTACATCACAGTCCCACCAATACCTCCCAACACCACAGTACATCACAGTCCCACCAATACCTCCCAACACCACAGTACATCACAGTCCCACCAATACCTCCCAACACCACAGTACATCACAGTCCCACCAATACCTCCCAACACCACAGTACATCACAGTCCCACCAATACCTCCCAACACCACAGTACATCACAGTCCCACCAATACCTCCCAACACCACAGTACATCACAGTCCCACCAATACCTCCCAACACCACAGTACATCACAGTCCCACCAATACCTCCCAACACCACAGTACATCACAGTCCCACCAATACCTCCCAACACCACAGTACATCACAGTCCCACCAATACCTCCCAACACCACAGTACATCACAGTCCCACCAATACCTCCCAACACCACAGTACATCACAGTCCCACCAATACCTCCCAACACCACAGTACATCACAGTCCCACCAATACCTCCCAACACCACAGTACATCACAGTCCCACCAATACCTCCCAACACCACAGTACATCACAGTCCCACCAATACCTCCCAACACCACAGTACATCACAGTCCCACCAATACCTCCCAGTCCCACCAGCCCAACACCACAGTACATCACAGTCCCACCAATACCTCCCAACACCACAGTACATCACAGTCCCACCAATACCTCCCAACACCACAGTACATCACAGTCCCACCAATACCTCCCAACACCACAGTACATCACAGTCCCACCAATACCTCCCAACACCACAGTACATCACAGTCCCACCAATACCTCCCAACACCACAGTACATCACAGTCCCACCAATACCTCCCAACACCACAGTACATCACAGTCCCACCAATACCTCCCAACACCACAGTACATCACAGTCCCACCAATACCTCCCAACACCACAGTACATCACAGTCCCACCAATACCTCCCAACACCACAGTACATCACAGTCCCACCAATACCTCCCAACACCACAGTACATCACAGTCCCACCAATACCTCCCAACACCACAGTACATCACAGTCCCACCAATACCTCCCAACACCACAGTACATCACAGTCCCACCAATACCTCCCAACACCACAGTACATCACAGTCCCACCAATACCTCCCAACACCACAGTACATCACAGTCCCACCAATACCTCCCAACACCACAGTACATCACAGTCCCACCAATACCTCCCAACACCACAGTACATCACAGTCCCACCAATACCTCCCAACACCACAGTACATCACAGTCCCACCAATACCTCCCAACACCACAGTACATCACAGTCCCACCAATACCTCCCAACACCACAGTACATCACAGTCCCACCAATACCTCCCAACACCACAGTACATCTCAGTCCCACCAATACCTCCCAACACCACAGTACATCTCAGTCCCACCAATACCTCCCAACACCACAGTACATCTCAGTCCCACCAATACCTCCCAACACCACAGTTAAGTTCAAACAGCCCTTGTGTGATGTCGTGATATATGCCCAGTTTCTTGAATCGGGTCACATTTAGCATATCAAGTTGCTGATATGGACCTCAGGCAACAGCATATGCATCGTATGTGCTGAGAAAAATACTATGTAGGCCTGCTGTCAGTATTTGTCATCAAATAGAGAAAGCAAGATGTCCACATAGACATTTTTGGAAAAATGTCCTCTGGTCTGATGAAACAAAAATAGAACTGTTTGGCCATAATGACCATCGTTATGTTTGGAGGAAAAAGGTGGGGTTTGCAAGCCGAAGAACACCATCCCAACTGGGAAGCACAGGGGTGGCAGCATCATGTTGTGGGGGTGCTTTGCTGTAGGAGGGACTGGTGGACTTCACAAAATAGATTGCGTCATGAGGAAGGACAATTATGTGGATATTTTGAAGCAACATCTCAAGACATCAGTTAATGCTTGGTCTTAAATGGGTCTTCCAAATGGACAATGACCCCAAGTATAGTTCCAAAGTTGTGACAAAATGGCTTAAGGACAACAAAGTCAAGGTATTGGAGTGGACATCACAAAGCCCTGACCACTATCCTATAGAACATTTGTGGGCAGAACTGAAAAATGTGTGTGCGAGCAAGGAGCCCTACAAACCTGACTCAGTTGCACCAGCTCTGTCAGGAGGAATGGGCCAAAATTCATCAAACTTATTTTGGGAAGCTTGTGGAAAGTTACCCGAAATATTTGACCCAAGTTAAACAATTTAAAGGCAATGCTACCAAATACTAATTGAGTGTATGTAAACTTCTGACCAACTGGGAATGTGATGAAATAAATAAAAGCTGAAATAAATCATTCTCTCTACTATTATTCTGACATTTCACATTCTTAAAGTAAAGTGGTGATTCTAACTGATTTAAGACAGGGAATTTGAACTAGAATTAAATGTCAGGAATTGTGAAAAACGGTTTAAATGTATTTGACTAAGGTGTATGTACATTTCCGACTTCAGCTGTATATATTTTTTCTTTATTTAACAGGTAGGCTAGTTGAGAACAAGTTCTCATTAACAACTGTGACCTGGCCAAGATAAAGCAAAGCAGTGCAAAACAAACAACAACACAGTTACACATGGAATAAACAAACATACAGTCAATAATAAAATTGAAAAAGTCTATATACATTGTGTGCAAATGAGGTAGGATAATGGAGGTAAGGCAATAAATAGACAATAGTGGCGAAATAATTACAATATAGCAATTAAACACTGGAGTGATAGATGTGCAGAAGATGAATGTGCAAGTAGAGATACTGGGGTGCAATGGAGCTAAATAAAATAAATAACAGCATGGGGATGAGGTAGTTGGATGGGCAATTCACAGATGGGCTATATACAGGTGCAGTGATCTGTGAGCTGCTCTGACAGCTGGTGCTTAAAGTTAGTGAGGGAGATATGAGTCTCCAGCTTCAGTGATTTTTGCAGTTTGTTCCAGTCATTGGCAGCTTTCCTGGAAGGAAAGGCAGCTAAAGGAGGAATTGGCTTTGGGGGTGACCAGTCAAATATACCTGCAGGAGCGCGTGCAACGGGTGGGTGCTGCTATTGTGACCAGTGAGCTGAGATAAGGTGGAGCTTTACCTAGCAAATACTTCTAGATGTTCTGGAGCCAGTGGGTTTGGCGATATAGTATCTGTAACGTATTTTGGTATGTAATTTGTCTGCATCTTAACTTCTTAAAGTGGCAATCAGCAGTAGAAACAATTGCTCCTCTTTCAGTAAAAGCTGAGGGATGGGGCTGGAGAAATGTAACCACTCTCAAATTCATAGACAGAGCTATAGATACAAGGACTGACCATCCATGATATCAAAATTGTAATCCTGTTTCTATGATCTGTTTCCACTTGTCTATATTATTAAATTCTACTTTGATTCTGCCAACTAGCTGTCCAATGTAGTTACCATTCCTTTCCAAGGATAGCAACCAAAGTTAATTGAAGTCACTACTTTAGCAACAGGGACACAGGTTTAGTGCATGTTGAAAGTAGCAAAGCAAGTTTATCTGGTTACACTTGAACCTGTTGTTATACATAAGGTGCAGTCATTAGGTCTATGTCTTGAAAAGAATGACATCAGGCTCGATTTACTAAAGTGAACTGTTTTATTCAAACTCAAACCCTATGTGAATGCCTTTGCTTCTGGGTATGCACACTTTATGGAAGAGACGACACATGCAGGGATGACATGCCGTACTCCTCGTCTAATTCTCCCTTGTGCCCACAGGGTGAACTGGCGATAAACTGCCAGCCTGTATGCTCTGCAAATAAATTCATAAGAAAAGTTAGTCTGATACTGAAACTAAATCACAATGTATTTATAATGAGCATGCCCCATTATTGGTTAGAATGAGATTTCATGAATCATGATGCTGCCATTATCTGCCAGCCTGTATTGAGGGGCTCCTGAGTGGCGCAGCGGTCAAAGGCACTGCATCTGTGATAGAGGCGTCACTACAGACCCTGGTACGATTCCAGTCTGTATCACAACCGACTGTGATTAGGAGTCCCATAGGGCGGTGCACAATTGGACCAGCGTTGTTTAGGATTTGGCCAGGGTAGGCCGTCATTGTAAATAAGAATTTGTTCTTAACTGACTTGCCTAGTTAAATAAAGATAAGAAATGTAAAAAATCTGACAGCATCCCCACTAACACCAGTTTGTGTTTAGCTACGCTGAACCTCTAGCTGAGGTGTTTCAGGCAGCATGTCTGTTGTTACTGCTCCTAGGACTCTTTGATCTGGGGCAAGGATCGGCTTGAACATGAACGGCTTCAGTAGGTTTATTGCCTCCCTAACTAATATTATTTCATTCTCTGTAAACTCATTCTCAGACTCGGAGCTACTCTGTAAATTCAGCCATTTTTGGGAGTTCCAAAATGTTCTCTCCTGTCAGTGATGCAACAAAGCCAATATGGCGATTTACAATTACAGTTAGCTGGCGTTCTAAATCCTAGTGTTTCCATTACCCTTTAAGACCACACCTCTGTTACCTGATTTCACAGATGATAATGCCCTTTTAGCATAAGAGCTGTTTGAAAAGACTGCCTGAAATGTCAGCCTGTTTTGGTAGAATGGAGTTTTGGCCTGCCTGGTGAAATCCCCATAAGGTAAATTAGTGAATAGACCAATAAGAAATAGTGCTAAATGTCTCTACCAATAACACGTTTTCACTTTTCCCTTCCCGACTCAGACCACTCCCTGGGCAGCTCGCGGCTGGGTTTCCCATTGTAGTCTGTAATAGTTTTCGAGCTCTGCCACAACCGACGAGCGTCAGGGCCGGTGCAGTAGGATGCAATCTTAATCCTGTATTGCCGCTTTGCCTGTTTGATGGTTCGTCTGAGGGCGTTAAGGGATTTCTTATGTCCTGCTCCTTGAAAGCGGCAGCTCTAACCTTTATCTCGATGTGGATGTTGCCTGTAATCCATGGCTTCTGGTTGGGTGGTGTACTCCTCAATGCCATTGGATGAATTCCGGAACATATTCAAGTATGTGCTAGCAAAACAGTCCTGTAGCGTAGACATCATCTGACCATTTCCGTATTGAGTGAGTCACTGGTACTTCCTGCTTCTGTTTTTGCTTGCAAGCAAAATGATTGCACGTTGGCCAATAGAACCGATGGTAGTGGAGGTTTACTCACCTACGAATTCTCAGAAGGCAGCCTGACCTTCACCCCCTTTTTCTCCGTCTTTTCTACATGCAAATGACGGGGATCTGGCCCGTTCCCGAGAAAGCAGTATATCCTTTGCGTCGGACTTGTTAAAGAAAAAATCTTTGTCCAGTTCGAGGTGAGTAATCGCTGTTCTGATGTCCAGAAGTTATTTTCGGTCATAAGAAACAGTTGCAGAAACATTATGTACAATATAAGTAAAAAAGTAAGTTACAAACAATGTGAAAAAAATGAACAAAATAGCACAGTTGGTTAGGAGCCCTTTAAACGGCAGCCATCCCTTCCGGCGCCATCTGGCAGTCCGATGGACGCATTTGGGTTTGGTGGAAATCAGGAGAACGCTACCTGCCCCAATGCATAGTGCCAGCTGCAATGTTTGAAGGAGGAATAATGGTCTGGGGCTGTTTTTCATGGTTCAGGCTAGGCCCCTTAGTTCCAGTGGAGGGAAATCTTAGCGCTACAGCATACAATGACATTCTAGACGATTCTGTGTTTCCAACTTTTTGGCCACAGTTTGGGGAAGGCTCTTTCCTGTTTCAGCATGGCAATTCCCCCATGCACAAAGCGAGGTCCATACAGAAATGGTTTGTTGAGATCCGTGTGGAAGAACTTGACTGGCCTGCACAGAACCCTGACCTCAACCCCATCTAACAATTTTGGGATGAATTGGAATTCCAACTGCGAGCCAGGCCTAATCACCCAACACCAGTGCTAATCACCCCTCACTAATGCTCTTGTGGCTGAATGGAAGCAAGTCCACGCAGCAATGTTCCAACAACTAGTGGAAAGCCTTCCCAGAAGAGTGGAGGCTATTATGGCAGCAATGTTCCAACAACTAGTGGAAAGCCTTCCCAGAAGAGTGGAGGCTGTTATAGCAGCAATGTTCCAACAACTAGTGGAAAGCCTTCCCAGAAGAGTGGAGACTGTTATAGCAGCAATGTTCCAACAACTAGTGGAAAGCCTTCCCAGAAGAGTGGAGGCTATTATGGCAGCAATGTTCCAACAACTAGTGGAAAGCCTTCCCAGAAGAGTGGAGGCTGTTATAGCAGCAATGTTCCAACAACTAGTGGAAAGCCTTCCCAGAAGAGTGGAGGCTATTATGGCAGCAAAGTGGGGAACAGCTCCTTGTTAATGCCCATGATTTTGGAATGGGATGTTGGATGAGCAGGTGTCCACATACTTATGGTCATGTAGTGTACGTACATGAAAGCAGGGAAAAGTGACATTGCACCAGGATAGATAATAATAAGGTATTTGAGGTAGATATGTACATGCAGGCAGGGTAAATACATGAAGGCAGGGTAAAGTGACTAGGCGTCAGGATAGATAATAATAAGGTATTTGAGGTAGATATGTACAGTGGGGCAAAAAAGTATTTAGTCAGCCACCAATTGAGAGAGAGGCCTGTAATTTTCATCATAGGTACACTTGAGGTAAATATGACAGACAAAATTAGAAAAAAATCCAGAAAATCACATTGTAATGAATTTATTTGCAAATTATGGTGGAAAATAAGTATTTGGTCACCTACAAACAAGCAAGATTTCTGGCTCTCACAGACCTGTAACTTCTTCTTTAAGAGGCTCCTCTGTCCTCCACTCATTACCTGTATTAATGGCACCTGTTTGAACTTGTTATTCGTATAAAAGACACCTGTCCACAACCTCAAACAGTCACACTCCAAACTCCACTATGGCCAAGACCAAAGAGCTGTCAAAGGATACCAGAAACAAAATTGTAGACCTGTACCAGGCTGGGAAGACTGAATCTGCAATAGGTAAGCAGCTTGGTTCGAAGAAATCAACTGTGGGAGCAATTATTAGGAAATGGAAGACATACAAGACCACTGATAATCTCCCTCGATCTGGGGCTCCACGCAAGATCAAAATGATCACAAGTGAATGACCTGCAGAGAGCTGGGACCAAAGTAACAAAGCCTACTATCAGTAACACACTACGCCGCCAGGGACTCAAATCCTGCAATGCCAGACGTGTGTCCCCCTGCTTAAGCCAGTACATGTCCAGGCCCGTCTAAAGTTTGCTGGAGAGCATTTGGATGATCCAGAAGAAGATTGGGAGAATGTCATATGGTCAGATGAAACCAAAATAAAACCTTTTGTTAAAAACTCAACTCGTCGTGTTTGGAGGACAAAGAATGCTGAGTTACATCCAAAGAACACCATACCTACTGTGAAGCATGGGGTTGGAAACATCATGCTTTGGGGCTGTATTTCTGCAAAGGGACCAGGACAACTGATCCGTGTAAAGGAAAGAATGAATGGGGCCATGTATCGTGAGATTTTGAGTGAAAACCTCCTTCCATCAGCAAGGGCATTGAAGATGAAACGTGGCTGGGTCTTTCAGCATGACAATGATCCCAAACACACCGCCCGGGCAACGAAGGAGTGGCTTCGTAAGAAGCATTTCAAGGTCCTGTAGTGGCCTAGCCAGTCTCCAGATCTCAACCCCATAGAAAATCTTTGGAGGGAGTTGAACGTTTGTGTTGCCCAGCAACAGCCCCAAAACATCACTGCTCTAGAGGAGATCTGCATGGAGGAATGGTCCAAAATACCAGCAACAGTGTGTGAAGACTTACAGAAAACATTTGACCTCTGTTATATACCCTTTGTTGGCAATGACAAAGTATTGAGAAACTTTTGTTATTGACCAAATACTTATTTTCCACCATAATTTGCAAATTAATTAATTAAAAATCCTACAATGTGATTTTCTGGATTTTTTTTCTCATTTTGTCTGTCATAGTTGAAGTGTACCTATGCTGAAAATTACAGGCCTCTCATCTTTTTAAGTGGGAGAACTTGCACCATTGGTGGCTGACTAAATCCTTTTTTGCCCCACTGTATATGAAGGCAGGGTAAAGTCACTAGGCGTCAGAATAGATAATAATAAGGTATTTGAGGTATATATGTACATAAAGGCAGGGTAAAGTGACTAGTCATCAGTATAGATAATAATAAGAGTAAAATAAAGAACTCAGTAGCAGCAGCAGATGATGAGTGTAAAAGTGTGTGCGTATGTAGTGTATGTGAATTTGTGTGGGAGTGTCTATTGAAGTGTGTGTGTGTGAGTGAGTGTGTATATGCTGTCAGGTTTTGGGACAGCCACCTCGCAATAGAAGTAGGTGTATGTCACGTTCGCTGAAATAATTATTGGACCAAACTGCAGCGCGATATGGTTTCCACATAATATTTATTTGAAAACGCACAAAACAAAGAAAGAATGAAACAAACAACGAACTGTAACAAAGAGGTGTAACATGCTACTTAAATATGATTACAACGATTACCAGCTGCCTCTAATTGGGAATCATACCAAACACCAACATAGAAAAACTAAACTAGAACCCCACATAGAAAATAATAACTAGAAAACCCCCCAGTCACGCCCTGACTTACTCTACCATAGAAAATAAGGGCTCAATGAATTTGTACTATAATAATTTAACAATGTGCTTGGATTGAACAAATCATGATGTGAGGTGGGACTGCAATTGTGGTTGCCTAGTACTTTCAAGAGCGTTGTTTCAGTAAAAGGTCGCTGCTTCAAATCCCTGAGCTGGCAAGGTGGAAAAATCTGCCGTTCTTCACTTAAGCAATACAGTTAACCCCCAACAACAACAACTGCTCCCCGGGCGCCGATGACATTGACATTGATTAAGGCAGCCTCCCACACCGCTCTGATTCAAAGGGGTTGTGTTAAATGCGTTAACATTTTCAGTTGAATGCATTCAGTTGTGCAAATGACTAGGTATCCCTTTCATTTCCATTCCCATTTTGCATCACTTCTGAAGAATCACCCATTTGGTCATATATAGATTCTCTCTGACTCTTTTCCCGCTCTCTCTTCAGGCTGGTATGATCCGGACAGACTCAGATGAGTACTTCATTGAGCCATTGGAGAGAGGGACTCAGGAACATGAGGACCAGGGCAGAGTCCATGTTGTCTACAGGAGATCTGCTGTTCTACAGGCCCCCTCTGACATCTCACTGGACTACCAACTGGAAGGTAAGCTGTGTTTATGCTTGTGTGTGATATATATATATATATATATATATATATATATATATATATATATATATATATATATATATATATATATATACTACCATTCAAAAGTTTGGGTTTACTTAGCAATTTCCATGTTTTTGAAAGAAAAGCAAATGTTCAAATGTTTTGTCCATTAAAATAACATCAAATTGATCAGAAATACAGTGTAGACATTGTTAATGTTGTAAATGACTATTGTAGCTGGAAACAAATATCTACATAGGCGTACAGAGGCCCATTATCAGCAACCATCACTCCTGTGTTCCAATGGCGTGTTGTATTAGCTTATCCAAGTTTATAATTTAAAAATTCTAATTAATCATTAGAAAACCCTTTTGCAATTATCTTAGCACAGCTGAAAACTGTTTTCCTGATTAAGGAAGCAATACAACTGGCCTTGTTTAGACCAGTTGAGTATCTGGAGCATCAGCATTTGTGGGTTCAATTACAGGCTCAAAATGGCCAGAAACAAAGAACTTTCATCTGAAACTCGTCAATCTATTCTTGTTCTGAGAAATGAAGGCTATTACATGTGAGAAAGTGCCAAGAAACTGAAGATCTCGTACAACGTTGTGTACTATTCCCTTCACAGAACAGCGCAAACTCGTTCTATCCAGAATAGAAAGAGGAGTGGGAGGCCCCGGTGCACAACTGAGAAAGAGGACAAGTACATTATTGTCTAGTTTGAGAAACAGACGCCTCACAAGTCCGCAACTGGCAGCTTCATTAAATAGTACCCGCAAAACACTTGTCTCAATGTCAACAGCGAAAAGGCAACTCTGGGATGCTGGCCTAGGCAGAGTTGCAAAGAAAAAAACATACCTCAGACTGGCCAATAAAAAGAAAATATTAAGATGGGGAAAATAACACACTGGACAGATATGGCTACTTTCTCTCGCCTTCATTTCTCAGAACAAGAATAGACTGACGGGTTTCAGAAGTAGTTCTTTGTTTCTGGCCTGTAATCGAACCCAGAAATGCTGATGTTCCAGATACTCATCTATTCTAAAAAAAAAAGGGCCAGTTTTATTGCTTCTTTAAGGACAACAGTTTTCAGCTGTGCTAACATAATTAATTAACATAAAGGGTTTTCTAATGATCAATTAGCCTTTTAAAATTATAAACTCTGATTAGCTAACACAACGTGCCATTGGAACACAGGAGTGATGGTTGTTGATAATGGGCCTCTATACGCCTATGTAGTTATTCCATAAAAAATCTGCCGTTTCCAGCTACAATAGTCATTTACAACATTAACAATGTCTACACTGTATTTCTGATCACTTTGATGTTATTTTAATGGACAAAAAAATGTGATTTTCTTTCAAAAACAAGGACATTTCTAAGTGACCCCAAACTTTTGAACGGTAGTGCGTGTATGTACAGTATACACTTTTAACCAAAGTGACTTACATTCTTGCGCCCATCATTTTTTACGTGTGGATGGTGCCGAGAATTGAACCGGTAATTGAACCCACTATCCTGGCATATCAGGTGTGTGTGTGTGTGTGTGCTGTGGTGTGTGTGTGTTTGTTTGTGTAAAACTACAGATGAATAGTTAATGAAGCAGAGTAGTCTGCATCACTCACCTGTCATCTGCTGATGTTATAATGAATCTGTTAGAGGTATGGTAGAAGTCTGTCATGTAGGTGGTTGTGAGTGGTTAGCCAGCCTACTATTCCATGTAGATGGTTGTGGGTGGTTAGCCAGCCTACTATTCCATGTAGATGGTTGTGGGTGGTTAACCAGCCTACTACTCCATGTAGATGGATATGAGTGGTTAGCCAGCCTACTATTCTATGTAGATGGTTGTGGGTGGTTAACCAGCCTACTACTCCATGTAGATGGTTGTGAGTGGTTAGCCAGCCTACTATTCCATGTAGATGGTTGTGGGTGGTTAGCCAGCCTACTATTCCATGTAGATTGATATGAGTGGTTAGCCAGCCTACTATTCCATGTAGATGGTTGTGGGTGGTTAGCCAGCCTACTATTCCATGTAGATGGATATGAGTGGTTAGCCAGCCTACTACTCCATGTAGATGGATGTGAGTGGTTAGCCAGCCTACTATTCTATGTCGATTAGATGCAAGTGGCTGTTCCACTGGTTGTCATAAGGTGTATGCACCAATTTGTAAGTCGCTCTGGATAAGAGCGTCTGCTAAATGACTTAAATGTAATGTAAATGTAAATGGTTAGGTATCCTACTATTCCATGTAGATGGATGTGAGTGGTTAACCAGCCTACTATTCGATGGATGTGAGTGGTTAACCAGCCTACTATTCCATGTAGATTGGTGTGAGTGGTTAGCCAGCCTACTATTCCATGTAGATGGATGTGAGTGGTTAACCAGCCTACTATTCCATGTAGGTGGTTGTGAGTGGTTAACCAGCCTACTATTCCATGTAGGTGGGTTAGTGGTTAACCAGCCTACTATTCCATGGATGTGAGTGGTTAGCCAGCCTACTATTCCATGGATGTGAGTGGTTAACCAGCCTACTATTCCATGGATGTGAGTGGTTAACCAGCCTACTATTCCATGGATGTGAGTGGTTAACCAGCCTACTATTCCATGGTTGTGGGTGGTTAACCAGCCTACTATTCCATGTATATGGATGTGAGTGGTTAACCAGCCTACTATTCCATGGATGTGAGTGGTTAACCAGTCTACTATTCCATGGATGTGAGTGGTTAGTCAGCCTACTATTCCATGGATGTGAGTGGTTAGTCAGCCTACTATTCCATGGAGATGGATGTGAGTGGTTAACCAGTCTACTATTCCATGGATGTGAGTGGTTAACCAGCCTACTATTCCATGGATGTGAGTGGTTAGCCAGCCTACTATTCCATGGATGTGAGTGGTTAACCAGCCTACTATTCCATGGATGTGAGTGGTTAACCAGCCTACTATTCCATGGATGTGAGTGGTTAACCAGTCTACTATTCCATGGATGTGAGTGGTTAGTCAGCCTACTATTCCATGGATGTGAGTGGTTAGTCAGCCTACTATTCCATGTAGATGGATGTGAGTGGTTAACCAGTCTACTATTCCATGGATGTGAGTGGTTAACCAGCCTACTATTCCATGTAGGTGGGTGTGAGTGGTTAGCCAGCCTACTATTCCATGTAGATTGATGTGAGTGGTTAACCAGCCTACTATTCCATGGATGTGAGTGGTTAGTCAGCCTACTATTCCATGTAGATGGATGTGAGTGGTTAACCAGTCTACTATTCCATGGATGTGAGTGGTTAACCAGCCTACTATTCCATGTAGATGGATGTGAGTGGTTAACCAGCCTACTATTCCATGTAGATTGATGTGAGTGGTTAACCAGCCTACTATTCCATGTAGATTGATGTGAGTGGTTAACCAGCCTACTATTCCATGAATGTGAGTGGTTAGTCAGCCTACTATTCCATGTAGATGGATGTGAGTGGTTAACCAGTCTACTATTCCATGGATGTGAGTTGTTAACCAGTCTACTATTCCATGGATGTGAGTGGTTAGCCAGCCTACTATTCTATGTAGATGGTTGTGAGTGGTTAACCAGCCTACTATTCCATGTAGATGGATGTGAGTGGTTAACCAGCCTATTATTCCATGTAGATGGATGTGAGTGGTTAACCAGCCTATTATTCCATGTAGATGGATGTGAGTGGTTAACCAGCCTATTATTCCATGTAGATGGATGTGAGTGGTTAACCAGCCTATTATTCCATGTAGATGGATGTGAGTGGTTAACCAGCCTACTATTCCATGGACGTGAGTGGTTAACCAGCCTACTATTCCATGTAGGTGGATGTGAGTGGTTAACCAGCCTATTATTCCATGTAGATAGATGTGAGTGGTTAACCAGCCTATTATTCCATGTAGATTGGTGTGAGTGGTTAACCAGCCTATTATTCCATGTAGATTGGTGTGAGTGGTTAACCAGCCTATTATTCCATGCAGACGGATATGAGTGGTTAGCCAGCCGACTATTCTATGTAAATTGGTGTGAGTGGTTAGGTATCCTACTATTCCATGCAGACGGATATGAGTGGTTAGCCAGCCGACTATTCTATGTAAATTGGTGTGAGTGGTTAGGTATCCTACTATTCAATGTAGATGGATGTGAGTGGTTAACCAGCCTATTATTCCATGTAGATGGATGTGAGTGGTTAACCAGCCTATTATTCCATGTATGTGAGTGGTTAACCAGCCTACTATTCCATGTAGATGGATGTGAGTGGTTAACCAGCCTACTATTCCATGTAGATTGGTGTGAGTGGTTAGCCAGCCTACTATTCCATGTAGATGGATGTGAGTGGTTAACCAGCCTATTATTCCATGGATGTGAGTGGTTAACCAGCCTACTATTCCATGTAGATTGGTGTGAGTGGTTAGCCAGCCTACTATTCCATGTAGATTGGTGTGAGTGGTTAGCCAGCCTACTATTCCATGTAGATGGATGTGAGTGGTTAACCAGCCTACTATTCCATGGATGTGAGTGGTTAACCAGCCTACTATTCCATGTAGGTGGGTGTGAGTGCTTAACCAGCCTACTATTCCATGTAGATTGGTGTGAGTGGTTAACCAGCCTACTATTCTATGTAAATTGGTGTGAGTGGTTAGGTATCCTACTATTCCATGCAGACGGATATGAGTGGTTAGCCAGCCTACTACTCCATGTAGATGGATGTGAGTGGTTAGCCAGCCTACTACTCCATGTAGATTGGTGTGAGTGGTTAGGTATCCTACTATTCAATGTAGACGGATATGAGTGGTTAGCCAGCCTACTATTCCATGGATGTGAGTGGTTAACCAGCCTACTATTCCATGTAGATTGGTGTGAGTGGTTAGCCAGCCTACTATTCCATGTAGATGGATGTGAGTGGTTAGGTATCCTACTATTCAATGTAGATGGATGTGAGTGGTTAACCAGCCTACTATTCCATGGATATGAGTGGTTAACCAGCCTACTACTCCATGTAGATGGTTGTGAGTGGTTAGCCAGCCTACTGTTCCATGTAGATGGTTGTAGGTGGTTAGCCAGCCTACTACTCCATGTAGATGGATATGAGTGGTTAGCCAGCCTACTATTCTATGTCGATTGGTGTGAGTGGTTAGGTATCCTACTATTCCATGTAGATGGATGTGAGTGGTTAACCAGCCTATTATTCCATGTAGATGGATGTGAGTGGTTAACCAGCCTATTATTCCATGTAGATAGATGTGAGTGGTTAACCAGCCTATTATTCCATGTAGATTGGTCTGAGTGGTTAACCAGCCTATTATTCTATGTAGATGGATGTGAGTGGTTAACCAGCCTACTATTCCATGTAGGTGGGTTAGTGGTTAACCAGCCTACTATTCCATGGATGTGAGTGGTTAGCCAGCCTACTATTCCATGGATATGAGTGGTTAGCCAGCCTACTATTCCATGTAGATGGTTGTGGTTGGTTAGCCAGCCTACTACTCCATGTAGATGGATGTGAGTGGTTAGCCAGCCTACTATTCTATGTCGATTGGTGTGAGTGGTTAGGTATCCTACTATTCCATGTAGATGGATGTGAGTGGTTAATCAGCCTACTATTCCATGTAGGTGGTTGTGAGTGGTTAACCAGCCTACTATTCCATGTAGGTGGGTTAGTGGTTAACCAGCCTACTATTCCATGGATGTGAGTGGTTAGCCAGCCTACTATTCCATGGATGTGAGTGGTTAACCAGCCTACTATTCCATGGATGTGAGTGGGTTAACCAGCCTACTATTCCATGGATGTGAGTGGTTAACCAGCCTACTATTCCATGTAGATTGGTGTGAGTGGTTAGCCAGCCTACTATTCCATGTAGGTGGGTGTGAGTGGTTAGCCAGCCTACTATTCCATGTAGATGGATGTGAGTGGTTAACCAGCCTACTATTCCATGTAGGTGGGTGTGAGTGTTAACCAGCCTACTATTCCATGTAGATTGGTGTGAGTGGTTAACCAGCCTACTATTCTATGTAAATTGGTGTGAGTGGTTAGGTATCCTACTATTCCATGCAGACGGATATGAGTGGTTAGCCAGCCTACTACTCCATGTAGATGGATGTGAGTGGTTAGCCAGCCTACTACTCCATGTAGACGGATATGAGTGGTTAGCCAGCCTACTACTCCATGTAGACGGATATGAGTGGTTAGCCAGCCTACTACTCCATGTAGATTGGTGTGAGGGGTTAGGTATCCTACTATTCAATGTAGATGGATGTGAGTGGTTAGCCAGCCTACTACTCCATGTAGATTGGTGTGAGTGGTTAACCAGCCTACTACTCCATGTAGACGGATATGAGTGGTTAGCCAGCCTACTACTCCATGTAGACGGATATGAGTGGTTAACCAGCCTACTACTCCATGTAGACGGATATGAGTGGTTAGCCAGCCTACTACTCCATGTAGACGGATATGAGTGGTTAACCAGCCTACTACTCCATGTAGACGGATATGAGGGTTAGCCAGCCTACTACTCCATGTAGACGGATATGAGTGGTTAGCCAGCCTACTACTCCATGTAGATTGGTGTGAGGGGTTAGGTATCCTACTATTCAATGTAGATGGATGTGAGTGGTTAACCAGCCTACTATTCCATGGATGTGAGTGGTTAACCAGCCTACTATTCCATGTAGATTGGTGTGAGTGGTTAACCAGCCTACTATTCTATGTCGATTGGTGTGAGTGGTTAGGTATCCTACTATTCAATGTAGATGGTTGTGGGTGGTTAGCCAGCCTACTACTCCATGTAGATGGATATGAGTGGTTAGCCAGCCTACTACTCCATGTAGATGGATGTGAGTGGTTAGCCAGCCTACTATTCTATGTCGATTGGTGTGAGTGGTTAGGTATCCTACTATTCCATGTAGATGGATGTGAGTGGTTAACCAGCCTACTATTCCATGGATGTGAGTGGTTAACCAGCCTACTATTCCATGTAGATTGGTGTGAGTGGTTAACCAGCCTACTATTCCATGTAGATGGATGTGAGTGGTTAGCCAGCCTACTATTCCATGTAGATGGATGTGAGTGGTTAACCAGCCTACTATTCCATGGATGTGAGTGGTTAACCAGCCTACTATTCCATGTAGATTGGTGTGAGTGGTTAACCAGCCTACTATTCCATGTAGATGGATGTGAGTGGTTAGCCAGCCTACTATTCCATGTAGATTGGTGTGAGTGGTTAGGTATCCTACTATTCAATGTAGATGGATGTGAGTGGTTAACCAGCCTACTATTCCATGGATATGAGTGGTTAGCCAGCCTACTATTCCATATAGATGGTTGTGGGTGGTTAGCCAGCCTACTACTCCATGTAGATGGATATGAGTGGTTAGCCAGCCTACTACTCCATGTAGATGGATGTGAGTGGTTAGCCAGCCTACTATTCTATGTCGATTGGTGTGAGTGGTTAGGTATCCTACTATTCCATGTAGATGGATGTGAGTGGTTAACCAGCCTACTATTCCATGGATATGAGTGGTTAGCCAGCCTACTATTCCATATAGATGGTTGTGGGTGGTTAGCCAGCCTACTACTCCATGTAGATGGATATGAGTGGTTAGCCAGCCTACTACTCCATGTAGATGGATATGAATGGTTAGCCAGCCGACTATTCTATGTAAATTGGTGTGAGTGGTCAGGTATCCTACTATTCCATGCAGACGGATATGAGTGGTTAGCCAGCCTACTATTCCATGTAGATGGATGTGAGTGGTTAACCAGCCTACTATTCCATGGACGTGAGTGGTTAACCAGACTACTATTCCATGGACGTGAGTGGTTAACCAGACTACTACTCCATGTAGATGGACGTGAGTGGTTAACCAGCCTATTATTCCATGTAGATGGATGTGAGTGGTTAACCAGCCTATTATTCCATGTAGATGGATGTGAGTGGTTAACCAGCCTACTATTCCATGGATGTGAGTGGTTAACCAGCCTACTATTCCATGTAGGTGGGTGTGGGTGCTTAACCACTCTACTATTCCATGTAGATTGGTGTGAGTGGTTAACCAGCCTACTATTCTATGTAAATTGGTGTGAGTGGTTAGGTATCCTACTATTCCATGCAGACGGATATGAGTGGTTAGCCAGCCTACTACTCCATGTAGATGGATGTGAGTGGTTAGCCAGCCTACTACTCCATGTAGATTGGTGTGAGGGGTTAGGTATCCTACTATTCTATGTAGATGGATGTGAGTGGTTAACCAGCCTACTATTCCATGGATGTGAGTGGTTAACCAGCCTACTATTCCATGTAGATTGGTGTGAGTGGTTAACCAGCCTACTATTCCATGTAGATTGGTGTGAGTGGTTAGCCAGCCTACTATTCCATGTAGATGGATGTGAGTGGTTAACCAGCCTACTATTCCATGTAGATGGATGTGAGTGGTTAACCAGCCTACTATTCCATGGATGTGAGTGGTTAACCAGCCTACTATTCCATGTAGATTGGTGTGAGTGGTTAACCAGCCTACTATTCCATGTAGATTGGTGTGAGTGGTTAGCCAGCCTACTATTCCATGTAGATGGATGTGAGTGGTTAGCCAGCCTACTATTCCATGTAGATGGATGTGAGTGGTTAGCCAGCCTACTATTCCATGTAGATGGTTGTGGGTGGTTAGGTATCCTACTATTCCATGTAGATGGATGTGAGTGGTTAGCCAGCCTACTACTCCATGTAGATGGATGTGAGTGGTTAGCCAGCCTACTATTCTATGTCGATTGGTGACAGTGGTTAGGTATCCTACTATTCCATGTAGATGGATGTGAGTGGTTAACCAGCCTACTATTCCATGGATGTGAGTGGTTAACCAGCCTACTATTCCATGAAGATTGGTGTGAGTGGTTAGCCAGCCTACTATTCCATGTAGATGGATGTGAGTGGTTAACCAGCCTACTATTCCATGTAGGTGGTTGTGAGTGGTTAACCAGCCTACTATTCCATGTAGGTGGGTTAGTGGTTAACCAGCCTACTATTCCATGGATGTGAGTGGTTAGCCAGCCTACTATTCCATGGATGTGAGTGGTTAACCAGCCTACTATTCCATGGATGTGAGTGGTTAGTCAGCCTACTATTCCATGTAGATGGATGTGAGTGGTTAACCAGCCTACTATTCCATGTAGATTGATGTGAGTGGTTAACCAGCCTACTATTCCATGTAGATTGATGTGAGTGGTTAACCAGCCTACTATTCCATGAATGTGAGTGGTTAGTCAGCCTACTATTCCATGTAGATGGATGTGAGTGGTTAACCAGTCTACTATTCCATGGATGTGAGTTGTTAACCAGTCTACTATTCCATGGATGTGAGTGGTTAGCCAGCCTACTATTCTATGTAGATGGTTGTGAGTGGTTAGCCAGCCTACTATTCTATGTAGATGGTTGTGAGTGGTTAGGTATCCTACTATTCCATGTAGATGGATGTGAGTGGTTAGGTATCCTACTATTCCATGTAGATGGATGTGAGTGGTTAGCCAGCCTACTATTCCATGGATGTGAGTGGTTAACCAGCCTACTACTCCATGTAGATGGATGTGAGTGGTTAGCCAGCCTACTATTCCATGTAGATGGATGTGAGTGGTTAACCAGCCTACTATTCCATGGATGTGAGTGGTTAACCAGCCTATTATTCCATGTAGATTGGTGTGAGTGGTTAACCAGCCTACTATTCCATGTAGATGGTTGTGAGTGGTTAACCAGCCTATTATTCCATGTAGATTGGTGTGAGTGGTTAACCAGCCTATTATTCCATGTAGATTGGTGTGAGTGGTTAACCAGCCTATTATTCCATGTAGATGGATGTGAGTGGTTAACCAGCCTACTATTCCATGCAGACGGATATGAGTGGTTAGCCAGCCTACTATTCTATGTAGATTGGTGTGAGTGGTTAGGTATCCTACTATTCCATGCAGACGGATATGAGTGGTTAGCCAGCCTACTATTCCATGTAGATGGATGTGAGTGGTTAACCAGCCTACTATTCCATGTAGGTGGGTGTGAGTGGTTAGGTATCCTACTATTCAATGTAGATGGATGTGAGTGGTTAACCAGCCTACTATTCCATGGATGTGAGTGGTTAACCAGCCTACTATTCCATGTAGGTGGGTGTGAGTGGTTAACCAGCCTACTATTCCATGTAGATTGGTGTGAGTGGTTAACCAGCCTACTATTCCATGTAGATTGGTGTGAGTGGTTAACCAGCCTACTATTCCATGTAGATTGGTGTGAGTGGTTAGCTAGCCTACTATTCCATGGATGTGAGTGGTTAACCAGCTTACTATTCCATGTAGATTGGTGTGAGTGGTTAGCCAGCCTACTATTCCATGTAGGTGGGTGTGAGTGGTTAGCCAGCCTACTATTCCATGTAGATGGATGTGAGTGGTTAACCAGCCTACTATTCCATGGATGTGAGTGGTTAACCAGCCTACTATTCCATGTAGGTGGGTGTGAGTGCTTAACCAGCCTACTATTCCATGTAGATTGGTGAGTGGTTAACCAGCCTACTATTCTATGTAAATTGGTGTGAGTGGTTAGGTATCCTACTATTCCATGCAGACGGATATGAGTGGTTAGCCAGCCTACTACTCCATGTAGATGGATGTGAGTGGTTAGCCAGCCTACTACTCCATGTAGATTGGTGTGAGTGGTTAGGTATCCTACTATTCAATGTAGACGGATATGAGTGGTTAACCAGCCTACTATTCCATGTAGATTGGTGTGAGGGGTTAGGTATCCTACTATTCAATGTAGATGGATATGAGTGGTTAGCCAGCCTACTACTCCATGTAGATGGATATGAGTGGTTAGCCAGCCTACTACTCCATGTAGATGGATGTGAGTGGTTAGCCAGCCTATTATTCTATGTCGATTGGTGTGAGTGGTTAGGTATCCTACTATTCCATGTAGATGGATGTGAGTGGTTAACCAGCCTACTATTCCATGGATGTGAGTGGTTAGCCAGCCTACTATTCCATGGATGTGAGTGGTTAACCAGCCTACTATTCCATGTAGGTGGATGTGAGTGGTTAACCAGCCTACTATTCCATGTATATGGATGTGAGTGGTTAACCAGCCTACTATTCCATGGATGTGAGTGGTTAACCAGTCTACTATTCCATGGATGTGAGTGGTTAGTCAGCCTACTATTCCATGGATGTGAGTGGTTAGTCAGCCTACTATTCCATGGAGATGGATGTGAGTGGTTAACCAGTCTACTATTCCATGGATGTGAGTGGTTAACCAGCCTACTATTCCATGGATGTGAGTGGTTAGCCAGCCTACTATTCCATGGATGTGAGTGGTTAACCAGCCTACTATTCCATGGATGTGAGTGGTTAACCAGCCTACTATTCCATGGATGTGAGTGGTTAGCCAGCCTACTATTCCATGGATGTGAGTGGTTAACCAGCCTACTATTCCATGGATGTGAGTGGTTAACCAGCCTACTATTCCATGGATGTGAGTGGTTAACCAGTCTACTATTCCATGTAGATGGATGTGAGTGGTTAGCCAGCCTACTATTCCATGGATGTGAGTGGTTAACCAGCCTACTATTCCATGGATGTGAGTGGTTAGTCAGCCTACTATTCCATGTAGATGGATGTGAGTGGTTAACCAGTCTACTATTCCATGGATGTGAGTGGTTAACCAGCCTACTATTCCATGTAGGTGGGTGTGAGTGGTTAGCCAGCCTACTATTCCATGTAGATTGATGTGAGTGGTTAACCAGCCTACTATTCCATGGATGTGAGTGGTTAACCAGCCTACTATTCTATGTAGATGGATGTGAGTGGTTAACCAGCCTACTATTCCATGGATGTGAGTGGTTAACCAGCCTACTATTCCATGTAGATGGATGTGAGTGGTTAACCAGCCTATTATTCCATGTAGATGGATGTGAGTGGTTAACCAGCCTATTATTCCATGTAGATGGATGTGAGTGGTTAACCAGCCTATTATTCCATGTAGATGGATGTGAGTGGTTAACCAGCCTACTATTCCATGGATGTGAGTGGTTAACCAGCCTACTACTCCATGTAGATGGATGTGAGTGGTTAACCAGCCTATTATTCCATGTAGATGGATGTGAGTGGTTAACCAGCCTATTATTCCATGTAGATGGATGTGAGTGGTTAACCAGCCTACTATTCCATGAATGTGAGTGGTTAGTCAGCCTACTATTCCATGTAGATGGATGTGAGTGGTTTACCAGCCTACTATTCCATGGATGTGAGTGGTTAACCAGCCTACAATTCCATGGATGTGAGTGGTTAGCCAGCCTACTACTCCATGCAGATGGATGTGAGTGGTTAGCCAGCCTACTATTCCATGTAGATGGATGTGAGTGGTTAGCCAGCCTACTATTCCATGTAGATGGATGTGAGTGGTTAGCCAGCCTACTATTCCATGTAGATGGATGTGAGTGGTTAACCAGCCTACTATTCCATGTAGATGGATGTGAGTGGTTAACCAGCCTATTATTCCATGTAGATGGATGTGAGTGGTTAACCAGCCTATTATTCCATGTAGATGGATGTGAGTGGTTAACCAGCCTATTATTCCATGTAGATGGATGTGAGTGGTTAACCAGCCTATTATTCCATGTAGATGGATGTGAGTGGTTAACCAGCCTATTATTCCATGTAGATTGATGTGAGTGGTTAACCAGCCTATTATTCCATGTAGATTGATGTGAGTGGTTAACCAGCCTACTATTCCATGAATGTGAGTGGTTAGTCAGCCTACTATTCCATGTAGATGGATGTGAGTGGTTAACCAGTCTACTATTCCATGGATGTGAGTTGTTAACCAGTCCACTATTCCATGTAGATGGTTGTGAGTGGTTAACCAGCCTACTATTCCATGGATGTGAGTGGTTAGCCAGCCTACTATTCTATGTAGATGGTTGTGAGTGGTTAGCCAGCCTACTATTCCATGTAGATGGATGTGAGTGGTTAGGTATCCTACTATTCCATGTAGATTGATGTGAGTGGTTAACCAGCCTACTATTCCATGTAGATTGGTGAGTGGTTAGCTAGCCTACTATTCCATGGATGTGAGTGGTTAACCAGCCTACTATTCCATGTAGATTGGTGAGTGGTTAGCCAGCCTACTATTCCATGTAGATTGGTGTGAGTGGTTAACCAGCCTACTATTCCATGTAGATGGATGTGAGTGGTTAACCAGCCTACTATTCCATGGATGTGAGTGGTTAACCAGCCTACTATTCCATGTAGGTGGGTGTGAGTGCTTAACCAGCCTACTATTCCATGTAGATTGGTGTGAGTGGTTAACCAGCCTACTATTCTATGTAAATTGGTGTGAGTGGTTAGGTATCCTACTATTCCATGCAGACGGATATGAGTGGTTAGCCAGCCTACTACTCCATGTAGATGGATGTGAGTGGTTAGCCAGCCTACTACTCCATGTAGATGGATGTGAGTGGTTAGCCAGCCTACTACTCCATGTAGATGGATGTGAGTGGTTAGCCAGCCTACTATTCCATGTAGATTGGTGTGAGGGGTTAGGTATCCTACTATTCAATGTAGATGGATGTGAGTGGTTAACCAGCCTACTATTCCATGGATGTGAGTGGTTAACCAGCCTACTATTCCATGGATGTGAGTGGTTAACCAGCCTACTATTCCATGTAGATTGGTGTGAGTGGTTAACCAGCCTACTATTCCATGTAGATGGTTGTGGGTGGTTAGCCAGCCTACTATTCCATGTAGATGGATGTGAGTGGTTAACCAGCCTACTATTCCATGTAGATTGGTGTGAGTGGTTAACCAGCCTAATATTCCATGTAGATGGTTGTGGGTGGTTAGCCAGCCTACTACTCCATGTAGATGGATATGAGTGGTTAGCCAGCCTACTACTCCATGTAGATGGATGTGAGTGGTTAGCCAGCCTACTATTCCATGTAGATGGGTGTGAGTGGTTAACCAGCCTACTATTCCATGTAGATGGTTGTGAGTGGTTAGCCAGCCTACTACTCCATGTAGATGGATATGAGTGGTTAGCCAGCCTACTACTCCATGTAGATGGATGTGAGTGGTTAGCCAGCCTACTATTCTATGTCGATTGGTGTGAGTGGTTAGGTATCCTACTATTCCATGTAGATGGATGTGAGTGGTTAGGTATCCTACTATTCCATGTAGATTGATGTGAGTGGTTAACCAGCCTACTATTCCATGTAGATTGGTGTGAGTGGTTAGCTAGCCTACTATTCCATGGTTGTGAGTGGTTAGCCAGCCTACTATTCCATGTAGATGGATGTGAGTGGTTAGGTATCCTACTATTCCATGTAGATTGATGTGAGTGGTTAACCAGCCTACTATTCCATGTAGATTGGTGTGAGTGGTTAGCTAGCCTACTATTCCATGGATGTGAGTGGTTAACCAGCCTACTATTCCATGTAGATTGGTGTGAGTGGTTAGCCAGCCTACTATTCCATGTAGATTGGTGTGAGTGGTTAACCAGCCTACTATTCCATGTAGATGGATGTGAGTGGTTAACCAGCCTACTATTCCATGGATGTGAGTGGTTAACCAGCCTACTATTCCATGTAGGTGGGTGTGAGTGCTTAACCAGCCTACTATTCCATGTAGATTGGTGTGAGTGGTTAACCAGCCTACTATTCTATGTAAATTGGTGTGAGTGGTTAGGTATCCTACTATTCCATGCAGACGGATATGAGTGGTTAGCCAGCCTACTACTCCATGTAGATGGATGTGAGTGGTTAGCCAGCCTACTACTCCATGTAGATGGATGTGAGTGGTTAGCCAGCCTACTACTCCATGTAGATGGATGTGAGTGGTTAGCCAGCCTACTATTCCATGTAGATTGGTGTGAGGGGTTAGGTATCCTACTATTCAATGTAGATGGATGTGAGTGGTTAACCAGCCTACTATTCCATGGACGTGAGTGGTTAACCAGACTACTATTCCATGGACGTGAGTGGTTAACCAGACTACTATTCCATGTAGATGGACGTGAGTGGTTAACCAGCCTATTATTCCATGTAGATGGATGTGAGTGGTTAACCAGCCTATTATTCCATGTAGATGGATGTGAGTGGTTAACCAGCCTATTATTCCATGTAGATGGATGTGAGTGGTTAACCAGCCTATTATTCCATGTAGATGGATGTGAGTGGTTAACCAGCCTACTATTCCATGGATATGAGTGGTTAGCCAGCCTACTATTCCATGTAGATGGTTGTGGGTGGTTAGCCAGCCTACTACTCCATGTAGATGGATATGAGTGGTTAGCCAGCCTACTACTCCATGTAGATGGATGTGAGTGGTTAGCCAGCCTACTATTCTATGTCGATTGGTGTGAGTGGTTAGGTATCCTACTATTCCATGTAGATGGATGTGAGTGGTTAACCAGCCTATTATTCCATGTAGATGGATGTGAGTGGTTAACCAGCCTATTATTCTATGTAGATGGGTGTGAGTGGTTAGCCAGCCTACTATTCCATGTAGATGGATGTGAGTGGTTAACCAGCCTATTATTCCATGTAGATGGATGTGAGTGGTTAACCAGCCTATTATTCCATGTAGGTGGGTTAGTGGTTAAACAGCCTACTATTCTATGTAGATGGATGTGAGTGGTTAACCAGACTACTATTCCATGGATGTTAGTGGTTAACCAGCCTACTATTCCATGTAGATTGGTGTGAGTGGTTAACCAGCCTACTATTCCATGTAGATGGATGTGAGTGGTTAACCAGCCTACTATTCCATGGATGTGAGTGGTTAACCAGTCTACTATTCCATGGATGTGAGTGGTTAGTCAGCCTACTATTCCATGGATGTGAGTGGTTAGTCAGCCTACTATTCCATGGAGATGGATGTGAGTGGTTAACCAGTCTACTATTCCATGGATGTGAGTGGTTAACCAGCCTACTATTCCATGGATGTGAGTGGTTAGCCAGCCTACTATTCCATGGATGTGAGTGGTTAACCAGCCTACTATTCCATGGATGTGAGTGGTTAACCAGCCTACTATTCCATGGATGTGAGTGGTTAGCCAGCCTACTATTCCACGGATGTGAGTGGTTAACCAGCCTACTATTCCATGGATGTGAGTGGTTAACCAGCCTACTATTCCATGGATGTGAGTGGTTAACCAGTCTACTATTCCATGTAGATGGATGTGAGTGGTTAGCCAGCCTACTATTCCATGGATGTGAGTGGTTAACCAGCCTACTATTCCATGGATGTGAGTGGTTAGTCAGCCTACTATTCCATGGATGTGAGTGGTTAGTCAGCCTACTATTCCATGTAGATGGATGTGAGTGGTTAACCAGTCTACTATTCCATGGATGTGAGTGGTTAACCAGCCTACTATTCCATGTAGGTGGGTGTGAGTGGTTAGCCAGCCTACTATTCCATGTAGATTGATGTGAGTGGTTAACCAGCCTACTATTCCATGGATGTGAGTGGTTAACCAGCCTACTATTCCATGTAGATGGATGTGAGTGGTTAACCAGCCTACTATTCCATGGATGTGAGTGGTTAACCAGCCTACTATTCCATGTAGATGGATGTGAGTGGTTAACCAGCCTATTATTCCATGTAGATGGATGTGAGTGGTTAACCAGCCTATTATTCCATGTAGATGGATGTGAGTGGTTAACCAGCCTACTATTCCATGGATGTGAGTGGTTAACCAGCCTACTATTCCATGTAGGTGGGTGTGAGTGGTTAACCAGCCTACTATTCCATGTAGATGGATGTGAGTGGTTAACCAGCCTACTATTCCATGTAGATTGGTGTGAGTGGTTAACCAGCCTACTATTCCATGTAGATTGGTGTGAGTGGTTAGCCAGCCTACTATTTCATGTAGATGGATGTGAGTGGTTAACCAGCCTACTATTCTATGTAGATTGGTGTGAGTGGTTAGGTATCCTACTATTCAATGTAGATGGATGTGAGTGGTTAACCAGCCTACTATTCCATGGATGTGAGTGGTTAACCAGCCTACTATTCCATGTAGGTGGGTGTGAGTGGTTAACCAGCCTACTATTCCATGTAGATTGGTGTGAGTGGTTAACCAGCCTACTATTCCATGTAGATTGGTGTGAGTGGTTAACCAGCCTAATATTCCATGTAGATTGGTGTGAGTGGTTAGCTAGCCTACTATTCCATGGATGTGAGTGGTTAACCAGCCTACTATTCCATGTAGATTGGTGTGAGTGGTTAGCCAGCCTACTATTCCATGTAGGTGGGTGTGAGTGGTTAGCCATCCTACTATTCCATGTAGATGGATGTGAGTGGTTAACCAGCCTACTATTCCATGGATGTGAGTGGTTAACCAGCCTACTATTCCATGTAGGTGGGTGTGAGTGCTTAACCAGCCTACTATTCCATGTAGATTGGTGTGAGTGGTTAACCAGCCTACTATTCTATGTAAATTGGTGTGAGTGGTTAGGTATCCTACTATTCCATGCAGACGGATATGAGTGGTTAGCCAGCCTACTACTCCATGTAGATGGATGTGAGTGGTTAGCCAGCCTACTATTCCATGTAGATTGGTGTGAGTGGTTAGCCAGCCTACTATTCCATGTAGATTGGTGTGAGGGGTTAGGTATCCTACTATTCAATGTAGATGGATGTGAGTGGTTAACCAGCCTACTATTCCATGGATGTTAGTGGTTAACCAGCCTACTATTCCATGTAGATTGGTGTGAGTGGTTAACCAGCCTACTATTCCATGTAGATTGGTGTGAGTGGTTAGCCAGCCTACTATTCCATGTAGATGGATGTGAGTGGTTAACCAGCCTACTATTCCATGGATGTGAGTGGTTAACCAGCCTACTATTCCATGTAGATTGTGAGTGGTTAACCAGCCTACTATTCCATGGATGTGAGTGGTTAACCAGCCTACTATTCCATGTAGATGGTGTGAGTGGTTAGGTATCCTACTATTCAATGTAGATGGATGTGAGTGGTTAACCAGCCTACTATTCCATGGATGTGAGTGGTTAACCAGCCTACTATTCCATGTAGATTGGTGTGAGTGGTTAGCCAGCCTACTACTCCATGTAGATGGATGTGAGTGGTTAGCCAGCCTACTATTCCATGTAGATGGATGTGAGTGGTTAGGTATCCTACTATTCAATGTAGATGGATGTAGTGGTTAACCAGCCTACTATTCCATGGATGTGAGTGGTTAACCAGCCTACTATTCCATGTAGATTGGTGTGAGTGGTTAGCCAGCCTACTATTCCATGTAGATGGATGTGAGTGGTTAACCAGCCTACTATTCCATGTAGATGGATGTGAGTGGTTAACCAGCCTACTATTCCATGGATGTGAGTGGTTAACCAGCCTACTATTCCATGTAGATTGGTGTGAGTGGTTAACCAGCCTACTATTCCATGGATGTGAGTGGTTAACCAGCCTACTATTCCATGTAGAT
This sequence comes from Oncorhynchus keta, assembly GCF_023373465.1. NCBI lineage: Eukaryota > Metazoa > Chordata > Actinopteri > Salmoniformes > Salmonidae > Oncorhynchus > Oncorhynchus keta. The sequence goes on along the minus strand of NC_068445.1, from coordinate 49,813,991 downwards.
GGGTGTGAGTGGTTAACCAGCCTACTATTCCATGGACGTGAGTGGTTAACCAGCCTACTATTCCATGTAGGTGGGTTAGTGGTTAACCAGCCTACTATTCCATGTAGGTGGGTGTGAGTGGTTAACCAGCCTACTATTCCATGTAGATGGATGTGAGTGGTTAACCAGCCTACTATTCCATGGACGTTAGTGGTTAACCAGCCTACTATTCCATGTAGATTGGGGTGAGTGGTTAACCAGCCTACTATTCCATGGATGTAGTGGTTAGAGCCTACTATTAGCCAGCCTACTATTCCATGGATGTGAGTGGTTAACCAGCCTACTATTCCATGGACGGTGTGAGTGGTTAACCAGCCTACTATTCCATGTAGATTGGTGTGAGTGGTTAGCCAGCCTACTATTCTATGTAGGTGGGTGGTTAGGTATCCTATTATTCCATGTAGATGGATGTGAGTGGTTAGCCAGCCTACTATTCCATGTAGGTGGGTTAGTGGTTAACCAGCCTACTATTCCATGTAGATGGATGTGAGTGGTTAACCAGCCTACTACTGGATGTGAGTGGTTAACCATTATTCCATGGATGGACGTTAGTGGTTAACCAGCCTACTATTCTATGTAGATGGATGTGAGTGGTTAACCAGCCTACTATTCCATGTAGGTGGATGTGAGTGGTTAGCCAGCCTACTACTCCATGTAGATTGATGTGTGGTTAGCCAGCCTACTACTCCATGTAGGTGGATGTGAGTGGTTAACCAGCCTACTACTCCATGTAGATTGATGTGAGTGGTTAACCAGCCTACTATTCCATGTAGGTGGTTGTGAGTGGTTAGCCAGCCTACTACTCCATGTAGATGGATATGAGTGGTTAGCCAGCCTACTTTTCTATGTAGGTGGATGTGAGTGATTAGCCAGCCTACTATTCTATGTAGATTGGTGTGAGTGGGTAGGTATCCTACTATTCCATGTAGATTGGTGTGAGTGGTTTCATGATGTTGGTGTAGGTTTATGATAAATACATAAACCCCCCCCCCCCACACACACACACACTGTTTCTCTCTCTCTACTCTATAGAGTTGACTCTTGAAAAGCCCTTTGTTAACATAGAGATTCTTGGATCATCAAAAGGTGGGAAACTGAACCATATTTCAGTAATCCAACCATTAATATGCGCTTGTACTTAAAAAAAATGTTTACCCCCTTTTTCATGGTATCCAATCATTAGTAGCTACTTCTAAATGAGATTGGTTTTCATGAGTGAACTATGCTCATCTTATAGTGGCCCCGCCCATATGAACAGACACTGGTTGTAAACTATGAAACACGGCCCTCTCTCCCAACCCTATATAAGCCTCTTTACGAAAATGTAACACCCTGTTCCAAGGACGTGAGGATTTGCAGTCCCAACGTTAAAAAGGACAAGGTCACCTACAGAACTAAGCCAACATCAGCGTGAGCTCTGGGTGAACGACAAGAACCTAAAGAAATTAGCATCGAATTTCAACGTGAAGATGACGATCCACACGCCAAAAAGATGAATTTTGACTACCAGACAGAATATAGCATGAGCTAAAAGTATGGCAACTTGGTATGAACTTTGAACTCTTATTCACTCAAAAAGTGATACCTCCTAGCCGTTGCGTTAGCACAGCCACTTTAGACGTGGGCTAGGAGAGGACGAACAGAGTATCTGTTCTACCACACGACGACATTACTACCAAGTGTCCGTTCTACCACCAGACATTCTTTTAAGGCCACCCGGCCTTCCATCTGATCAAAGCGCAGCTCAGAGTAAATATTTATTGCATTTTCCTTTTCCAAATGGGCGGTTATTTAGAATGCATAAAATTCTGTATTTACGATAGAGTAGCTGCCTACGGCCCGATAGAGACACAATCTTTTTTGTTCCTCAGTCTTCCCGCTCTTTCATTCAAAACCCAACCCCCTTTCTTTTTGTAACCAGCCGTCATATCTGTTCCGTCCGCCATTTAGTCAATAAATAATTAAACCAAATTTTGTATTGCTGATTCAACTTGTTAGCCAGGGTTCGTGAAGATAACCAAGGATTTACAACTTTCAAATGAGTCTAAATAAGGTGACAATTAAATATTGACTGCTATTGAGGTAAAATATTACCAGGTCTTTAAGAGTTTTTTCGGAAGATAACAGCTCTATAAACATTATTTCGTGGTGCCCCGACTTTCTAGTTAATTACATTCGCTTAATCAGGTAATATTATTTACAGAGAAATTATTTTATAGAATAGCATGTCATATCACTTAATCCGGCATAGCCAAAGACACGACAGTGATTTGGTATCCTACAATTCCATGTTTACATTTACATTTAAGTCATTTAATGTTGATGGTTGTGAGTGGTTAGCCAGCCTACTTTTCCATGTAGGTAGGTGTGAGTGGGTTGCTAGACTACCGTTCCATGTAGATGGTTGTGAGTGGTTAGCCAGCCTACTTTTCCATGTAGGTAGGTGTGAGTGGGTTGCTAGACTACCGTTCCATGTAGGTAGGTGTGAGTGGGTTGCTAGACTACCGTTCCATGTTGATGGTTGTGAGTGGGTTGCTAGACTACCGTTCCATGTAGATGGTTGTGAGTGGGTTGCTAGACTACCGTTCCATGTAGGTAGGTGTGAGTGGGTTGCTAGACTACCGTTCCATGTAGATGGGTGTGAGTGGGTTGCTAGACTACCGTTCCATGTAGATGGGTGTGAGTGGGTTGCTAGACTACCGTTCCATGTAGGTAGGTGTGAGTGGGTTGCTAGACTACCGTTCCATGTAGATGGTTGTGAGTGGGTTGCTAGACTACCGTTCCATGTAGATGGGTGTGAGTGGGTTGCTAGACTACCGTTCCATGTAGATGGGTGTGAGTGGGTTGCTAGACTACCGTTCCATGTAGATGGGTGTGAGTGGGTTGCTAGACTACCGTTCCATGTAGATGGGTGTGAGTGGGTTGCTAGACTACCGTTCCATGTAGATGGGTGTCAGTGTTTTGACAGCCTATTATTCCATCTGGTGGGTGTGAGTGGTTAGCCAGTCTACTTTTCCATTTTATTTTATTTAACCTTTATTTAACCAGGTAGGCTAGTTGAGAACAAGTTCTCATTTGCAACTGTGACCTGGCCAAGATAAAGCAAAGCAGTTCGACACATAAAACAGCAGAGTTACACATGGAATAAACAAACATACAATCAATAATACAGTAGAAGAATCTATATACAGCATGTGCAAATGAGGTAGGATAAGGGAGGTAAGGCAATAAATAGGCCATGGTGGCAAAGTAATTACAATATAACAATTAAACACTGGAATGGTAGGCTGTGCAGAAGCTGAATGTGCAAGTTGAGATACTGGGGTGCAACGGAGCAAGATAAATAAATACAGTATGGGAATGAGGTAGATTGGATGGCCTATTTACAGATGAGCTGTGTACAGGTGCAGTGATCTGTCAGCTGCTCTGACAGCTGGTGCATAAAGCCAGTGAGAGAGGTAAGAGTCTCCAGCTTCAGAGATTTTTTCAGTTCGTTCCAGTCATTGGCAGCAGAGAACTGGAAGAAGAGGTGGCCAAAGGAAGAATTGGCTTTGGGGGTGACCAGTGAGATATACCTGCTGGAGCGCGTGCTATGGGTGGGTGCTGCTATATTGACCAGTGAGCTGAGATAAGGCGGGGCTTTACCTAGCAGAGACTTGTAGATGACCTGGAGCCAGTGGGTTTGGTGACGAGTATGAAGCGAGGGCCAGCCAACGAGGTCATACAGGTCGCAGTGGTGGGTAGTATATGGGGCTTTGGTGACAAAACAGATGACACTGTGATAGACTGCATTCAATTTGCTGAGTAGAGTGTTGGAGGCTATTTTGTAAATGACATCGCAGAAGTCGAGGATCGGTAAGATAGTCCGTTTTACAAGGGAATGTTTGGCAGCATGAGTGAATTTTTTTTATTTTTTTTTATTTCACCTTTATTTAACCAGGTAGGCTAGTTGAGAACAAGTTCTCATTTGCAACTGCGACCTGGCCAAGATAAAGCATAGCAGTGTGAACAGACAACTCAGAGTTACACATGGAGTAAACAATTAACAAGTCAATAACACAGTAGAAAAAAGGGGGAGTCTATATACAATGTGTGCAAAAGGCATGAGGTAGGCGAATAATTACAATTTTGCAGATTAGCACTGGAGTGATAAATGATCAGATGGTCATGTACAGGTAGAGATATTGGTGTGCAAGAGCAGAAAAGTAAATAAATAAAAACAGTATAAAAACAGTATGGGAATGAGGTAGGTGAAAATGTGTGGGCTATTTACCAATAGACTATGTACAGCTGCAGCGATCGGTGATAAAAGGGAGATAAAAGTCTCCAACTTCAGCGATTTTTGCAGTTCGTTCCAGTCACAGGCAGCAGAGTACTGGAACGAAAGGCGGCCAAATGAGGTGTTGGCTTTAGGGATGATCAGTGAGATACACCTGCTGGAGGGCGTGCTACGGATGGGTGTTGCCATCGTGACCAGTGAACTGAGATAAGGCGGAGCTTTACCTAGCATGGACTTGTAGATGACCTGGAGCCAGTGGGTCTGGCGACGAATATGTAGCGAGGGCCAGCCGACTAGAGCATACAAGTCGCAGTGGTGGGTGGTATAAGGTGCTTTAGTGACAAAACGGATGGCACTGTGATAGACTGCATCCAGTTTGCTGAGTAGAGTGTTGGAAGCCATTTTGTAGATGACATCGCCGAAGTCGAGGATCGTTAGGATAGTCAGTTTTACTAGGGTAAGCTTGGCGGCGTGAGTGAAGGAGGCTTTGTTGCGGAATAGAAAGCCGACTCTTGATTTGATTTTCGATTGGAGATGTTTGATATGAGTCTGAAAGGAGAGTTTGCAGTCTAGCCAGACACCTAGGTACTTATAGATGTCCACATATTCAAGGTCGGAACCATCCAGGGTGGTGATGCTAGTCGGGCATGCGGGTGCAGGCAGCGATCGGTTGAAAAGCATGCATTTGGTTTTACTAGCGTTTAAGAGCAGTTGGAGGCCACGGAAGGAGTGTTGTATGGCATTGAAGCTCGTTTGGAGGTTAGATAGCACAGTGTCCAATGACGGGCCGAAAGTATATAGAATGGTGTCGTCTGCGTAGAGGTGGATCAGGGAATCGCCCGCAGCAAGAGCAACATCATTGATATATACAGAGAAAAGAGTCGGCCCGAGAAGTTAACCCTGTGGCATCCCCATAGAGACTGCCAGAGGACCGGACAGCATGCCCTCCGATTTGACACACTGAACTCTGTCTGCAAAGTAATTGGTGAACCAGGCAAGGCAGTCATCCGAAAAACCGAGGCTACTGAGTCTGCCGATAAGAATATGGTAATTGACAGAGTCGAAGGCCTTGGCAAGGTCGATGAAGACGGCTGCACAGTACTGTCTTTTATCGATGGAGGTTATGATATCGTTTAGTACCTTGAGTGTGGCTGAGGTGCACCCGTGACCGGCTCGGAAACCAGATTGCATAGCGGAGAAGGTACGGTGGGATTCGAGATGGTCAGTGACCTGTTTGTTGACTTGGCTTTCAAGACCTTAGATAAGCAGGGCAGTATGGATATAGGTCTGTAACAGTTTGGGTCCAGGGTGTCTCCCCCTTTGAAGAGGGGATGACTGCGGCAGCTTTCCAATCCTTGGGGATCTCAGATGATATGAAAGAGAGGTTGAACAGGCTGGTAATAGGGGTTGCGACAATGGCGGCGGATAGTTTCAGAAATAGAGGGTCCAGATTGTCAAGCCCAGCTGATTTGTACGGGTCCAGGTTTTGCAGCTCTTTCAGAACATCTGCTATCTAGATTTGGGTAACGGAGAACATGGAGAGGCTTGGGCGAGGAGCTGCGGGGGTCGGAGCTGTTGGCCGAGGTTGGAGTAGCCAGGCGGAAGGCATGGCCAGCCGTTGAGAAATGCTTATTGAAGTTTTCGATAATCATGGATTTATCGGTGGTGACCGTGTTACCTAGCCTCAGTGCAGTGGGCAGCTGGGAGGAGGTGCTCTTGTTCTCCATGGACTTCACAGTGTCCCAGAACTTTTTGGAGTTGGAGCTACAGGATGCAAACTTCTGCCTGAAGTAGCTGGCCTTAGCTTTCCTGACTGACTGCGTGTATTGGTTCCTGACTTCCCTGAACAGTTGCATATCGCGGGGGAGGCTTAGTTGCGAAATAGGAAGCTGATTCTAGATTTAATTTTGGATTGGAGATGTCTGCAAGGAAGGAGAGTTGTATGGCATTGAAGCTCATCTGGAGGTTAGTTAACAGTGTCCAACGAAGGGACAGAGGTATACAGAATGGTGTCGTCTGCGTAGAGGTGGATCAGAGAAACACCAGCAGTGAGAGTGACATCATTGATACTATTCCATGTTGATGGGTGTGGGTTAGTGAGTGGTTAGTCAGTTTACACTTCCATGTTGATGGGTGTGGGTTAGTGAGTGGTTTGTCAGTTTACACTTCCATTTTGATGGGTGTTGGTTAGTGATTTGTTAGCCAGCCTACTATTCCATGTAGATGGAATACTACCAAACATCATATTGTCACAACAGCTATCGATCCCCACTCTGTTCCCTCGTCTCAGTGCTCAATACTCCCATCAATATATTGTCACAACTGCTAGGGATCACCACTCTGTTTCCTCGTCCCAGGGCTCAATACTCCCATCAATATATTGTCACAACCGCTAGGGATTACCACTGTGTTCCCTCATCCAAGTGCTCAATACTGCCAAACAACATATTGTCTGTATGTTGCATGACAGTACTCTTTGTAGCTAGAGATCTAGCTAGTCTAACTAGGTAGCTAGCTCGCGAAGGACTAACTACCAGCTTGTTTTTGAGAATGCAAGGGGCCATACCAAGTATTGGAGTCAAAAGGGCCAAGTAAGCCAAGCCAAGCTATTTTCCGTGAATGCAACACTTTGAAAATGAAAATATATTGTTTAACTTTTTTTCCACAAGTGTGATAGCTAGCTAATGTAGCTACCAACTTAGCTTGCTAGCTCTCGTCAGATTGAAATCCAATCTTTTATCAGGCAGAGAAATTCAAGGGAAGGCCGTTAGCTCACATTAGATAGCTAGTTATAACGTTATATAACAATGTAGCCTACCTTACATTGCTAACTTTCTGGCTGACAACCTAAACACTTTTTATTTCAATATAAAAATGTGATTTATAACCAATGATTCACATTTTTACATGTTCTGAAGACATTGTAAGATGGAATTGATGTATCTTCTTTTTCCAACCTGGAATGCAACCTAGACTGTGCTCAGAAGGGATGTTGATTGCTGACTGATTTGTCACGTAATTTAGGTTTCTGGAAAATGTAGTTATAATCTAGAACAAACAAGCATTCTAGCCGGAGGGGTCTCCAAGAACTCCTCTACACACAAACTCGGCTATCTGAAATCTAAAGTTAAGACATAGCTGTTGGCTAGCTAACCACCCAAATGAAAAGTTAGCAGTCAGCTAGCAAACCACCCAAATACAAACTTAATTTAACTAAAAAGTTAGCTGTCAATGAAAAGTTTACAGCTAACTGTCTGTTCATCCTTCCTCTCCAGAACCAGAAATAGAGCTGTCCCTACCAGGTGTTCCGGGGATTCCAGACCAGGTGTCCCTGCCAGGTGTTCCGGGGGTTCTAGACCAGATGTCCCTGCCAGGTGTTCCGGGGGTTCTAGACCAGGTGTCCCAGCAGGTGAACCAGGCGGTGAGGAAGCGCCGCCACGCCGGAGATGACGACTACAACATTGAAGTTCTCCTCGGTGTCGACTATTCCGTGGTGCGTTTCCATGGCAAGGAGCATGTGCAGAACTACCTGCTGACCCTCATGAACATTGTAAGTCACTTTTTCTCTTATCGAACTCTAACTCTCATTGTTAGTCACTTCTCTTATCTAACTCTAACTCTCATTGTTAGTCACTTCTCTTATTGAACTCTGACCCTCATTGTTAGTCACTTCTCTTATCTAACTCTAACCCTCATTGTTAGTCACTTCTCTTATCTAACTCTAACCCTCATTGTTAGTCATCTAACTCTCTTCATTGTTAACTCTGACCCTCATTGTTAGTCGCTTCTCTTATCTAACTCCCTCATTGTTAGTCACCTCATTGTTAGTCATCTTATCTAACTAACCCTCATTGTTAGTCACTTCTCTTATCTAACTCTAACCCTCATTGTTAGTCACTTCTCTTATCTAACTCTAACCCTCATTGTTAGTCACTTCTCTTTCTCCTCCTGATACATTTAGCTCTGTGTACAGTGCCTTGCAAAAGTATTCACCCCCTTGGCGTTTTTCCTATTTTCATACATTACAACCTGTTGTTTAAATAGATTTTTATTAGGATTTCATGTAATGGACATACACAAAATAGTCCAAATTGATGAAGTGAAATGAAAAAAAGAACTTGTTTAAAAAAATGCAAAAAAATGTCAAGTGGAAAAATGGTGCGTGCATATGTATTCTCCCCCTTTTCTATGAAGACCCTAAATAAGATCTGGTGAAACCTATTTTTTTTTGACCTTTTATTTAACTACGCAGATCAGTGAAGAACAAATTCTTATTTTCTATGACGGCCTAGGAACAGTGGGTCAACTGCCTTGTTCAGCGGCATAACAATATATTTTGTACCTTGACAGCTCGGGGATTCGATTTTGCAACCTTTCAGTTAGTAGTCCAATGCTCCAACCACGAGGCTACCTGCCGCCCCAATTACCTTCAGAAGTCACATAATTCATTGAATAAAGTCCACCTGTGTGCAATCTAAGTGTCACATGATCTCAGTATATATATGCCTGTTCTGTTATGTTCTGTTCTTTTACTGAGGAGTGGCTTCTGTCTGGCCTCTCTACCATAAAGGCCTGGTTAGTGGAGTGCTGCAGAGATTGTTGTCCTGGAAGGTTCTCCCATCTCCACAGAGGAACTCTGGAGCTCTTTCAGAGTGACCATTGGGTTTTTGGTCATTTCCCCGCTCCAGGAAGAGTCTTGGTGGTGCCAAACTTTTTACATTTAAGAATATTTTTTAAATTAACTTCTATTTAACTAGACAAGTCAGTAAAGAACAAATTCTTATTTAAAATGACAGCCTACCAAAATGCAAACGGCCTCCTGCTGGGATGGGGGCTAGGATTAAAAATATATGACAAAATAACGACAAGAGACACCACAACACTACATAAAGAGAGACCTAAGACAACAACATAGCAATGTGACACAGAGAGATCCTTGATGAAAAAATGCTCCAGAGCGATCAGGTCTTAGACTATTGCAAAGGTTCACCTTCCAGCAGGACAGTGACCCTAAGCACACACAGGACAATGCAGGAGTCGCTTCGGGACAAGTCTCTGAATGTCCGTGAGTGGCCAAGCCAGAGCCCGGACTTGAACCCGATCAAACATCTCTGGACCTCTCTAAACCTGTCTGAATCTCTCTGAACCTCCCTAAACCTGTGTGTACTGATGCGAGAGGTGTGATCCAGCCATTACATTGTCTAGCTTCTCTTCTCACCTACAGAATAGAGCAGAGGTGTGAGGCAGAGTGGATGCTCAGTGCGCTCCACTGTTCATCATACAATGTGCAGAACTATAATAATAATATGTCAGTACCCCTGTGGGGTAGAACTCTGGGTCATCAGGGTTGTCTCTATATTTCCTGTCCTCTCTAGTGTGAAGAAGTCCATCTGTACCTCTGCCATCTGGTTAGAAGATGACTCATACAGTGGGTTCTTTCCAAGATGGCGTAGCAGTCAGACTTCTTTGTCCTAGTCTTGTCGTGCCCCATGTATATATCTTTTTATATATTTTTCTAAACCTCAATTTCAAACTACTCTCCTGCAACCCGCCTCTCCCAATGTGGTGTGGATCTGCTTTTTTTCTAAGGTATTTTTCTTTACTTCTGAACCGGAATCCCCCAACAGCAGCTAGCCAGCTCACTAGCTACTAGCTAGTAGTCAGCTAACCACTGCTAGCGGTCATCAGCTAACCTTAGCTCGGAAAGCTCTTGCCACTTTGTACAACGCGACTCAAACCAGAGCATACCGGACCTCTATTTTCTAATATAATAAATAATATATGCCATTTAGCAGACGCTTTTATCCAAAGCGACTTACAGTCATGTGTGCATACATTCTACGTATGGGTGGTCCCGGGAATCGAACCCACTACCCTGGCGTTACAAGCGCCATGCTCTACCAACTGAGCTACAGAAGGACCGCTTTCTCTCCATATCCCCGGATTCCTACCGCAAGCTCTGGACCTTTTCACCTGGATCATCGCAGGTAGCTAGCTGCTATCCGAGTGGCTACTCCTGGCTAACGTCTCTGTCCTGAAGCAAACACCAATTAGCCTGGAGCTAGCCCATGCTAGGCCAATTTCCCGGCTAGCTGAAGAGGTCCATCAGCCACTCCTGGGCCACTATACCTATTTTGCCAATTGGACTGGACCTCTTTGCTACACTTAACCCTCCTAATCCATCACGACTGGTCTAACCACACGAGGAGACTCCGCACGAGGAGGCTATAACAGGAACACATATAGCCCTTGGTTCACTCCAGACGTGACTGCCCTTGACAAGCACAAAAACATCCTGTGGCGTACTGCATTAGCATCGAATAGCCCCCTTGATATGCAACTTTTCAAGGAAGTTAGGAACCAATATACACTGGCAGTTAGCTTTAGCTTTCCTATCTTTTTAAAACAGAAATTTGCATCCTGTAGCACAAACTAAAAAAAGTTCTGGGACACTGTAAAGTCCATGGAGAATAAGTGCACCTCCTCCCAGCTGCCAACTGCACTGAGGCTAGGAAACACTGTCACCACCGATAAATCCACTATAATGAAGAATTTCAGTAAGCATTTTTCTACGGCTGGCCATGCTTTCCACCTGGCTACCCCTACTCCGATCAACTGCCCAAGCCTCCCCTCACTTCTCCTTCACCCAAATCCAGATAGCTGTTGTTTTGAAAGAGCTGCAAGACATAACTGTGCAGCCATATTCATCGACCTGGCCAAGGGTTTTGACTCTGTTAGTCCCCACATTCTTATCAGCAGACTCAATACCCTTGGTTTCTCAAATGACTGCCTCATCTGGTTCACCAACTAATTTTCTGATAGAGTTCAGTGTGTCAAATCGGGGGGCCTGTTGTCCGGACCTCTGGCAGTCTCTATGGGGGTGCCACAGGGTTCAATTCTCGGCCGACTTTCTTCTCTGTATACATCAATGATGTTGCTCTTGCTGCTAGTGATTCTCTGATCCACCTCTACGCAGAGAGACACCATTCTGTATACCTCTGGCCCTTCTTTGGACACTGTGTTAACTAACCTCCAGACGAGCTTCAATGCCATGCAACCCTCCTTCCGTGGCCTCCAACTGCTCCTAAATGCAAGTTAAACTAAATGCATGCTCTTCAACCGATCGCTGCCCGCAACTGCCTGCCAGCCCACCATCACTACTCTGGACGGTTCTGACTTAGAATATGTGGACAGCTACAAGTACCTAGGTGTCTGGCTAGACTGTAAACTCTCCTTCCAGACTCACATTAAGCATCTCCAATCCAAAATTGAATCTAGAATCGGCTTCCTATTTCGCAACTAAGCCTCCTTCACTCATACTGCCAAACATACCCTCGTAAAACTGACCATCCTACCGATCCTCGACTTCGGCGATGTCATCTATAAAATAGCCTTCAACACTCTACTTCACAGATTATATGCAGTATATCACAGTGCCATCCGTTTTGTCACCAAAGCCCCATATACCACCAATCACTGCGACCTGTAAGCTCTCGTTGGCTGGCCCTCGCTTCATACTCGTCGCCAAGCCCACTGGCTCCAGGTCATCTACAAGTCTTTGCTAGGTAAAGCTCTCATCACATTAGCACCCACTCGTAGCACATGCTCCAGCAGGTATATCTCACTGGTCATCCCCCAGAGCCGATTCCTCATTTGGACGCCTTGCCTTCCAGTTCTCTGCTGCCAATGACTGGAACGAACTGCAAAAATCACTGAAGCTGGAGACTTATATCTCCCTCACTAACCTTAAGCACCAGCTGTCAGAGCAGCTCACAGATCACTGCACCTGTACATAGCCCATCTCTAAATATCCCACCCAATTACCTCATCTCCATATTTTATTTATTTATATTTCTATCTGTTTTCGATCCTGTCTTGCTGTTTGTTTGTTTCAGGTGAATGAGATCTACCACGATGAGTCTCTAGGAGTCCACATTAATGTGGTGTTGGTGAGGATGATCATGCTGGGCTATGCTAAGGTAGGCTTTAAAGATACCGCTTCGATAACTCTCTAAATAGGATACCACTTAGAAGAATATAGAATATTCTATCCACAATTATTCTATCCAGTACAGTGAGTGCATACAGTTACAGCCAGTGGTGTGTATTCATGGATGCCAAGGGAAGCCAGGCTTCCACAAAAAAAAATGTGTTTGATAGTGATCCTTCAATTCGGAAAAGGCTGAATGTATATTACTGGAGAAAGCATCCGAGCTAGCGAAACAGCGCCCCTCTGTCTCAGTATGTGTCGGCCATCTATCTGATGCTATCTGGTCAAAAAGAGTATGACATTGTTGCTGCCCGTGGCATTGAATACAAGAGAAACCAAGCCTTCCTTGACAACATATTAATATTAGTCAATCAGCATTGAGCTAAACTGAGTGAGCTTAATTTATCAAAACAAATGTGTCAAGGGAAGCCCGTTTGGTTTGGCTTCACTCCAATCACAAGCCAAATGTAATTTACCAAAAAAATACCCCAAAAATTGTCCCTTTCCTAAATTACCCATAGATGGAGATAGGGATTTGTGGTTTTACTTAATTCTCCGTACTCGCCAATGATTTTAATGACAATTCTCATCCAACCATAAATTCATGCATTGTGCCCCTGGTCTGAGAGGATGGAAGTTCAAATTGTTGCTTGATGTAATAGGCTAATGTTAACTAGCTGGCCTGGGGCACCGTTGTCCCAAGGAAGTTAGCCTAGTTAGCCTAGCGAGTCAGGTAGCCTAGGACAACAAAACCTAGAAGTGTGTACTGTATGACAGAGTCATGAAAGAGAGGGGAGCGGTATTTCTGGGTGAGTCAATATGCTTTGTGGACTTCAATGGACAGATGTTGCTATCCAGTTTTGTGATGAACCAAAGGTGTGGTTTAATTTATTCTGCCATTTATTGTCTCTGCCTTTAGGCCTATATATCACGGTGTCAAGGCATATAAATGAACAGGTTATAGAGAAAACACTATCACAACACACATGTTGTAATATGTCTTTTTAGGGGGGTCTTGGCTTCCCCAGTGATTTTACCCATGCACCACTACTGGTTACAGCATGTGTTTGTGATTCTTGAGGGAATTGAACCCATGACCTTGGTGTTGCTAACACCATGCTATCAGGTTCTAACAGTTTGTCTGTCCTGTCAGTCCATCAGCCTGATAGAACGAGGGAACCCGTCCAGGAGTCTGGAGAACGTGTGTCGCTGGGCGTTCGTTCAGCAGAAGGCAGACCATGACCATTCTGAGCACCATGATCACGCCATCTTCCTGACCAGACAGGGCTTTGGACCCACAGGCATGCAGGGTAAGACCACGACCCCTGATCCCTAACTCTGACCCTAACCCGTACCTCTAACCCCCTGGAATGTAGGGTTGGTCCAGGATTACCCCATGTGTACTGCTTCCTCCTCCTGTCAGTCTCACTGACTTCATTCCAGCTCCCTACCGGGCCTGCAGTGTTCTGAAAACGTTAGGTCACATAATGTAGTGTTTGAAGAAGCCCTCCTAATGTTACTCTTAGTACTATTTGTTGAAGCAGCCAGTTGCACTATTTGATGTTAAAAAACTCTATTTGGTAGTTGTTGAATGTGCCCAACAGAGGTGTTAGCTAGTCAACCTGGTGATCACAGTTGTATTTGATTTTAGACATGCTGGATTCATTTGTTATACCAGAGGTGCTCTGAAGAACAGTCTGCTGTATCTTCCACCAACATTTATAGTTTCAGGCTCTCATTTTTCATACTAAGTTATCCATTTATTTTGTATTTATTTTTTGCACCAAAGATTATAACAGTACATGACCAAGATGTTCAAACGTTCATAGATGACCAGCAGGGTCAGATTATAATAATCACAGTGGTTGTAGAGGGTGCAACAGGTCAGTCCCTCAAGAGTAAATGTCAGCTGGCTTTTCATAGCCGATCATTCAGAGTTAGAGACAGCAGGTGTGGTAGAGAGAGTCCAAAAAAGCAGGTCCGGGACAAGGTAGTACGTCCGGTGAACAGGTTCCATAGCCACAGGCAGAACAGTTGAAATTGGCGCAGTAGCATGACCAGGTGGACTGGGGACACCAAGGAGTCATCAGGCCAGGTCGTCCTGAGGCATGGTCCTAGGGCCCAGGTCCTCTGAGAGAAAGAGAGATAAAGAGAGAAAAGTAGAAAATTAGCATACTTAAATTCACACAAGACACCGGATAAGACAGGAGAAATACTCCGGATATAACAGACTGACCCTAGCCACCCAACACATAATCTACTGCAGCATAAATACTGGAGGCTGAGACAGGAGGGGTTTGGAGACACTGTGGCCCCCTCCGATGATACCCCCATGCAGGGCCAAACAGGCAGTATATAACCCCACCCACTTTGCCAAAGCACAGCCCTCACACAGCAGAAGGATATCTTCAACCACCAATTTACTACCCTGAGACAAGGCCGAGTATAGCCCACAAATATCTCCCCCACGGAACGAACCCGAAGGGGGCGCCAACCCGAACAGGAAGATCACGTCAGTGACTCAACCCACTCAAGTGACACACCCCTCCTAGGGACGGCATGGAAGAGCACCAGTAAGCCAGTGACTCAGCCCCTGTAATAGGGTTTGAGGCAGAGAGTCCCAGTGGAGAGGGGAACCGGCCAGGCAGAGAGAGCAAGGGTGGTTCGTCGCTCCAGTGCCTTTCCATTCACCTTCACACCCCTGGGTCAGACTACACTCAATCATAGGTAGGAGCAAGCCCATGTAATGCTTTGTAGGTTAGCAGGAAAACCTTGAAATCAGCCCTTGCCATGACAGGAAGCCAGTGTAGGGGGCTAGCACAGGAGTAATATGATTTTAAAACATTACTATTGGGGATCTATAATAAACCCCAGGAAGAGTAGCTGCTGCCTTGGCAGGAACTAATGGGGATCCATAATAAACCCCAGGAAGAGTAGCTGCTGCCTTGGCAGGAACTAATGGGGATCTATAATAAACCCCAGGAAGAGTAGCTGCTGCCTTGGCAGGAACTAATGGGGATCCATAATAAACCCCAGGAAGAGTAGCTGCTGCCTTGGCAGGAACTAATGGGGATCCATAATAAACCCCAGGAAGAGTAGCTGCTGCCTTGGCAGGAACTAATGGGGATCCATAATAAACCCCAGGAAGAGTAGCTGCTGCCTTGGCAGGAACTAATGGGGATCCATAATAAACCCAAGGAAGAGTAGCTGCTGCCTTGGCAGGAACTAATGGGGATCTATAATAAACCCCAAGAAGAGTAGCTGCTGCCTTGGCAGGAACTAATGGGGATCTATAATAAACCCCAGGAAGAGTAGCTGCTGCCTTGGCAGGAACTAATGGGGATCCATAATAAACCCCAGGAAGAGTAGCTGCTGCCTTGGCAGGAACTAATGGGGCTCCATAATAAACCCCAGGAAGAGTAGCTGCTGCCTTGGCAGGAACTAATGGAGCTCCATAATAAACCCCAGGAAGAGTAGCTGCTGCCTTGGCAGGAACTAATGGGGATCCTTAATAAACCCCAGGAAGAGTAGCTGCTGCCTTGGCAGGAACTAATGGGGATCCATAATAAATACAAATACAAATAACAAAAACTGCTAATTATAAATGTGTAAATGAATTCACCAGCAATCAAAAGAATAATCAACTGTATATGTTTTGTTTACATGTGCGTGTGGATGTGAGTGTGTGAGAGTTATATGGGGGAGATTACTGAGTAGTCAGGCTGAACCCCCAGTCTTTGCTTGAAGTTATTGAGGGATAATGATGTTTGGTAATGTGAAGATAATAATTTTAGAGTATGGTAGCTCTATATCTAATAGAGAAATGACTATGTGAGGTGCAGCAGTAGGGAGGGTGAAGGTTATTGCAGTGTCTTTTGTTGTGTAGATGTATTTCAGAATTAACATGGAAGCATCCATTGAAGGGTGTAGGTAAACTGTCTGGGAGGTATGAGTATTTGTAGATGAAAGGGCATAATTGGAGTACATTAATGTCATAAATAGACAATATAATTAGTTTCTTAAACAAACTTGCAGATGGAGCCGGGTAATTCGAGGTGGCTTGTCTTGCAATTGTATGATGAGTAATTTGTGTAGGTAGGAGGTATATGTACTGGCCCACCCAGACAATATTACAGTAAATGAGATATGGGTAAATGAAGCTCTAGTATAGAGTTAGGAAGCCTGATGAACCAAACCACTAATTTGTCTGATGATACCAACAGATTTCATCACTTTGCTACAGACAAATTCAATGTGATCTTTCTAGGATAAATTTTCATCAATTAGAACTCTGAGGAATCTAGTGGATGTGACTAGTTCCATTTCATTCCCAGTTATTGAGATTCTGCCTCTCTTTATTTTGGGATTTTTTAATTTCAATTTTTTTAAACATTTGAAGATAAATAGTTTTATCTGGAACCATTCAGAAACTGTGGCTATGCCTGAGTTGGCTACATTAATTAGTGAGTCAAGATTCTTGTGTGATAAAATCTAATTGGTATCATCAGCAAAGAGAGAAGGGGAAGTACGGTAGAAGACCCAGCAGTGAGGTCATTGATATAGATTACAAATAACAAAGGTCCAATTATCGAACCCTTTGGCACGCCACAGGATCTGGTATACCATAAACATAACTACACTGATCAAAAAAATAAAGGGAACATTAAAATAACACATCCTAGATCTGAATGAATGAAATATTCTTATTAAATACTTTTTTCTTTACATAGTTGAATGTGCTGACAACAAAATCACACAATTATCAATGGAAATCAAATTGATCAACCCATGGAGGTCTGGATGTGAAGTCACTCAAAATGAAAGTGGAAAACTGCACTACAGGCTGATCCAACTTTGATGTAATGTCCTAAAAACAAGTCAAAATTAGGCTCAGTAGTGTGTGTGGCCTCCACGTGCCTGTATGACCTCCCTACAACGCCTGGTCATGCTCCTGGTGAGGTCGCTCTGGATAAGAGTGTCTGCTAAATGACTTAAATGTAATGTAATGTCTCCTGAGGGATCTCCTCCCAGACCTGGACTAAAGCATCCGCCAACTCCTGGACAGTCTGTGGTGCAACTGTTGGTGGATGGAGCGAGACATGATGTCCCAGATGTGCTCAATTGGATTCAGGTCTGGGGAATGGGCAGGCCAGTCCATAGCATCAATGCCTTCCTCTTGCAGGAACTGCTGACACACTCCAGCCACATGAGGTCTAGCATTGTCTTGCATTAGGCGGAACCCAGGGCCAACCGCAACAGCATATGGTCTCACAAGGGGTCTGAGGATCTCATCTCAGTACCTAATGGCAGTCAGGCTACCTCTGGCGAGCCTATGGAGGGCTGTGCTGCCCCCCAAAGAAATGCCACCCTGCACCATGACTGACCCACCGCCAAACCAGTCATGCTGGAGGATGTTGCAGGCAGCAGAATGTTCTCCACGGCGTCTCCAGACTCTGTAATGTCTGTCACGTGCTCAGTGTGAACCTGCTTTCATCTGTGAAAAGCACAGGGCGCCAGTGGCGAATTTGCCATTCTTGATGTTCTCTGGCAAATGCCAAACGTCCTGCACGGTGTTGGGCTGTAAGCACAACCCCCACCTGTGGATGTCGGTCCCTCATACCACCTTCATGGAGTCTGTTTCTGACCGTTTGAGCAGACACATGCACATTTGTGGCCTGCTGGAGGTCATTTTTCAGGGCTCTGGCAGTGCTCCTCCTGCTCCTCCTTGCTCAAAGGCGGAGGTAGCGGTCCTGCAGCCTCCTCCATGTCTCCTGATGTACTGGCCTGTCTCCTGGTAGCGCCTCCATGCTCTGGACACTATGCTGACAGACACAGCAAACCTTCTTGCCACAGCTCGCATTGATGTTCCATCCTGGATGAGCTGCACTACCTGAGCCACACTTTGGATAAATCCAAAAAGATGCCTAGAGTGTATTCATTGTTCAGGGCTATAAATATTGTATAAACTAATTGCAAAAGAGCCATATCTGTGGAATAGTTTTTTACCAAAACCATAATGATGCTCATTCAGAATAGTGTTGAATTACATGTTTCAATATTCTTCAGGATTTTAGAAAAACATGGTAGTACAGATATTGGGTGATATTTTGTAAAGATCTTGGATACCCAGATATCTAGAGGGGTATAACTTTGGTAATTTTCAAATCTTCAGGAACAATACCAGTTTCATAGATTTGGTGAAGATATACAGTACCAGTCAAAGGTTTGAACACACCTACTCATTCCAGAGTTTTCTTTACTTTTTTCTACATTGTAGAATAATAGTGAAGACATCATAACTATGAAATAACACATATGGAATCATGTAGTAACCAAAAAAGTGTTAAACAAATCTATATTTATTTACATTTCAAATTCTTCAAAGTAGCCACCCTTTGCCTTGATGACAGCTTTGCACACTCTTGGCATTCCCTCAACTAACTTAATGAGGAATGCTTTTCCAACAGTCTTGAAGGAGTTCCCACATATGCTGAGCACTTGTTGGCTTCTTTTCCTTCACTCTGTGGTCCAACTCATCCCAACCCATCTCGATTGTGTTGAGGTCGGGTGATTCGGAAGGCCAGGTCTTCTGATGCAGTACTCAATCACTCTCCTTCTTGGTAAAATAGCCCTTACACAGCCTAGAGGTTTGTTGGGTCATTGTTTTGTTGAAAAACAAATAATAGTCCCACTAAGTGCATAGCAGATGCGATGGCATATCGCTGCAGAATGCTGTTGTAGCCATGCTGGTTAAAGTGTGCCTTGAATTCTAATTCAATCACCGACAGTGTCATCAGCAAAGCACCCCCACACCATCACACCTCCTCCATGCTTTACAGTGGGAACCGCACATGCAGAGATCATCCGTTTACCCACACACGTATTATAAAGACACAGAGGTTGGAACCAAAAATCTCCAAATTGGACTCCAGACCAAAGGACACATTTCCAACGGTCAAATGTCCATTACTCATGTTTCTTGGCCCAAGCAAGTCTCTACTTATTATTGGTGTCCTTTAGTAGTGGTTTCTTTGCAGCAATTCAACCATGAAGGCCTGATTCACAAAGTCTCCTCTGAACAGTTGATGTTGAGATGTGTCTGTTACTTGAACTGTGATGCATTTATTTGGGATTCAATTTCTGAGGCTGGTAACTCTAATGAGCTTATCCTCTGCAGCTTCCTTTCCTGTGGCAGTCCTCATGAGAGCCAGTTTCATCTTAGTGCTTGATGGTTTTTGCGACTGCACTTGAAGAAACTTTCAAAGTTCTTGAAATGTTCCGTATTGACTGACCTTCATGTCTTAAAGTAATTTCTGAACTGTCATTTCGCTTTGCTTATTTGAGCTGTTCTTGCAATAATATGGGCTTGGTCTTTTACCAGATTGGGCTATCCTCTGTGTACCACCCCTACCTTAACACAACTAATTGGCTCAAACACATTAAGAGGAAATGAAATCCCACACACTCTTAACATTTAAGAAGGCACATCTGTTAATCCAAACCTGTCATCAAGGCAAAGGGTGGCAATTTGAAGAATATAAAATATATTCTGATTTGTTTAACACTTTTTGCCTATTACATGATTCCATGTGTGTTATTTCATAGTAGAATTATAATAAAGACATCAAAACTATGTAAAAATGAAAGAAAAACCCTTCAATGAGTAGGTGATCTAAAACGTTTGACCGGTACTGTGTGTGTATATAAACATCAGCAAAAAAGGAAAGTTCCTTTTTTCAGGACCCTGTCTTTCAAAGAGTAGTAGTGAAAACAATACAGAAACTCATGCAAAACGCACGGAGGACCAGACTCAGTTCCGAAATTTACATACACGTGCGTAATAGCGAAAACAATAAACATCAAAGATAATCGAGCGCAAATACACACAAGCTTAATCCTGCACGAACTAAGGCAGGCAACAGGTGCCCTATATACACACAGAAATAAACGCAAATGAATCCAGGTGTGAAAAGAAACACAGACAAAACAACCAGAGAGGGAAAAAGGGATCGGTGGCGGCTAGTAAACCCGGGACGCTGAGCGCCGCCCGAACAGGGAGAGGAGTTACCTTTGTCGTGACAACATGTCTGTGGAACTTGTTCAGTTTGTCTCAGTTGTTGAATTTTGTTATGTTCATATAAATATTTACACATGTTAAGTTTGCTGAAAATAAACGCAGTTAACAGTGAGAGGACGTTCCTTTTTTTGCTGGGTTTATATACACTACCATTCAAAAGTTTGGGGTCACTCAGAAATGTCCTTTAAAAAAAACAAAACACTTTTGTCTATTAAAATAACATCAAATTAATCAAAAATAGTGTAGACATGTTCCAATGGCACGTTGTGTTAGCTAATCCAAGTTTAGCATTTTAAAAGGCTAATTGATCATTACAAAACCCTTTTGCAGCCTCCCGGGTGGTTAAGGGCGCTGTAATGCAGCGCCAGCTGTGCCACAAGAGACTCTGGGTTCGCGCCCAGGCTCTGTCGTAACCGGCTGTGACCGGGGGGTCCTTGGGGCGACGCACAATTGGCCTAGTGTCGTCCGGGTTAGGGAGGGGTTGGCCGGTAGGGATATCCTTGTCTCATCGCTCACCAGCGACTCCTGTGGCAGGCCGGGCACAGTGCACGCTAACCAAGGTTGCCAGGTGCACGGTGTTTCCTCCGACACATTGGTGCGGCTGGCTTCCGGGTTGGATGCGCGCTGTGTTAAGAAGCAGTGCGGCTTGGTTGGGTTGTGTATCGGAGGACGCATAACTTTCAACCTTCGTCTCTCCCGAGCCCGTACGGGAGTTGTAGGGATGAGACAAGATAGTAACTACTAAAACAATTGGATACCACGAAATTGGGGTAAAAATAAAATAAATAAAAAACTTTTGCAATTATGTTAGCACAGCTGTTGTCCTGATTAAAGAAGCAATACAACTGGCCTTCAGTAGACTAGTTGAGTATCTGGAGCGTCGGCATTCGTGGGTTCGATTACAGGCTCAAAATGTCCAGAAACTAGTTTCTTCTGAAACTTATTCAGTCTATTTTCGTTTTGTTCTGAAAAATTAAGGCAAGCTGAATGAAGGCTAGCTTCATCAAATAGTACCTGCAAATCACCAGTCTCAACGTCAACAGTGAAGAGGCGACTCAAGGATGCTGGCCTTCTAGGCAGAGTCCCTCTCTCTCTTTTTATTGACCAGTCTGAGATATGGCTTTTTCTTTGCAACTACTGTTATTGCAAATTAAACATCACAAATCACCAAGAAAAACAGTTACATTCCTCCACAAATGTCCCCAATCAATACTTTAAATCCCCGAACGGCACCAGAGAGAAATGACAAAAGGATAGAGAGCGGTAATGGGCAGTCCATCATGGGACTACCATCATGGGACTTTTATTCAATGTTTTATTCTGTGTTTCAGCATTCAACCCACATAATGCATTTATTGCTTAAATTTTTTTTGAAAACCAGGATTATTTTTTAATAATGATACTGAAGCGACCTCAAAAACCACTATTCGCGCAGCACTAGTACGCACCATTGTCTCTCTTTGACCATATCTACCTCAATGTAGAATGATTTCTCTCCTCTCTCTTTCACCATATCTACCTCACTGTAGAATGATTTCTCTCTTCTCCAGGCTACGCCCCCGTAACAGGCATGTGCCATACAGTCCGGAGCTGCACGCTGAACCATGAGGATGGATTCTCCTCTGCCTTCGTTGTCGCCCACGAGACCGGACATGTGTAAATTCTGATTATCTGTGTCTGTGTGTGTTTACACGGGGGCGGTTCAAGGTTCCATAGTGTGGGAATAGAATGTTTCCCATAATCTATTCAGTGGTTTTGTGTTCAGTTGGCTCCTCTGTGATCTGACGTTAGCATCAACCACCTTTCAGAGACAGGCCCACCTATTCTACAGCCTCTCCTCTATTATGATATTACATCATGTCCTGCCTCCTCCCAAATTACGTCACTCTGACATAACATCCATAGAGCGGCAGGCCATGGAGCGGCAGGCCGTAGAGCGGCAGGCCATAGGGACACCAGAGGAGCTGGAGAGGTAGTGGGGAGCTGGAGAGGTAGTGGGGAGCTGGAGAGGTAGTGGGGAACCCAGAGGAGCTGGAGAGGTAGTGGGGAGCTGGAGAGGTAGTGGGGAACCCAGAGGAGCTGGAGAGGTAGTGGGGAGCTGGAGAGGTAGTGGGGAGCTGGAGAGGTAGTGGGGAACCCAGAGGAGCTGGAGAGGTAGTGGGGAGCTGGAGAGGTAGTGGGGAACCCAGAGGAGCTGGAGAGGTAGTGGGGAGCTGGAGAGGTAGTGGGGAACCCAGAGGAGCTGGAGAGGTAGTGGGGAGCTGGAGAGGTAGTGGGGAGCTGGAGAGGTAGTGGGGAACCCAGAGGAGCTGGAGAGGTAGTGGGGAGCTGGAGAGGTAGTGGGGAGCTGGAGAGGTAGTGGGGAACCCAGAGGAGCTGGAGGGGAAGCGGGGAGCTGGAGGGGAAGTGGGGAACTCAGAGGAGCTGGAGAGGTAGTGGGGAGCTGGAGAGGTAGTGGGGAACCCAGAGGAGCTGGAGGGGAAGTGGGGAGCTGGAGGGGTGGGGAGCTGGTGGGGAACCCAGAGGAGCTGGAGAGGTAGTGGGGAGCTGGAGAGGTAGTGGGGAACCCAGAGGAGCTGGAGGGAAGTGGGGAGCTGGAGAGGTAGTGGGGAACCCAGAGGAGCTGGAGAGGTAGTGGGGAGCTGGAGAGGTAGTGGGGAACCCAGAGGAGCTGGAGAGGAAGTGGGGAGCTGGAGAGGTAGTGGGGAACCCAGAGGAGCTGGAGAGGTAGTGGGGAGCTGGAGAGGTAGTGGGGAGCTGGAGAGGTAGTGGGGAGCTGGAGAGGTAGTGGGGAACCCAGAGGAGCTGGAGGGGAAGTGGGGAGCTGGACAGGTAACATATTCTCTAAGTCAAATTAAATCTTATTAGGAATCAAGGTCCATGACAACGTCCCTAACTCTCTCTCTTTCTTGTGTGTGTAAAGGCTGGGTATGGAGCATGATGGTCAGGGTAATCGTTGTGGGGACGAGACAGCCATGGGGAGTGTGATGGCTCCACTGGTTCAAGCTGCCTTCCACCGATACCACTGGTCCATGTGTAGTGGACAGGAGCTCAAGAGATATATACAGTATGTTACCTTCTATTAACCTACTTTTACAAGTATTGTTACTTTACTAGTATGTTACATTTACTCTACCATTACTAATATTAATACTATCACTAATACGTGTACTATTACTAATACTATTACTTTACTGTTACTAAAACAATACTATTACTAAAACCATACTATTACTTTACTGTTACTAAAACAAACACTACTACTATTACTTTACTGTTACTATAACTGATACTTTTACTATTGCTGTTATTATAACTGATACTTTTACTATTGCTGTTATTATAACTAATACTATTACTATTATTTTACTGTTACAAAAACAATACTATTACTTTACTGTTACTAAAACTGATATTTTTACGATTGCTGTTATTGTAACTAATACTATTACTTTACTGTTACTGAAACTAATACTTTACTGTTACTGAAACATCTTCTTAAGGTTGAGGCTATATACATGGGGTACCGGTACAGAGTCAATGTGGAGGCGGTACAGAGTCAATGTGGAGACTATATACAGGGGGTACCGGTACAGAGTCAATGTGGAGGCTATATACAGGGGATAATGTGGAGGCTATATACAGGTACAGAGTCAATGTGGAGGCTATATACAGGGTATACAGAGTCAATGTGGAGGTACATACATAGTCAATGTGGAGGCTATATACATGGGGTAATGTGGAGGCTATATACAGGTACAGAGTCAATGTGGAGGCTATATACAGGTGGTACCGGTACAGAGTCAATGTGGAGACTATATACAGGGGTACCGGTACAGAGTCAATGTGGAGACTATATACAGGGGTACCGGTACAGAGTCAATGTGGAGGCTATATACAGGGGGGTACCGGTACAGAGTCAATGTGGAGGCTATATACAGGGGGTACAGAGTCAATGGTACAGAGTCAATGTGGAGGCTATATACAGGGGGTACTATATACGGTACAGAGTCAATGTGGAGGCTATATACAGGGGGTACCGGTACAGAGTCAATGTGGAGGCTATATACAGGGGGTACCGGTACAGAGTCAATGTGGAGGCTATATACAGGGGGTACCGGTACAGAGTCAATGTGGAGACTATATACAGGGGGTACCGGTACAGAGTCAATGTGGAGGCTATATACAGGGGGTACCAGTACATACCGTGCTTTTACACCTGCATTGTTTGCTGTTTGGGGTTTTAGGCTGGGTTTCTGTACAGCACTTTGAGATATCAGCTGATGTACGAAGGGCTATATAAATAAATTTGATTTGATTTGGAGGCTATATACAGGGGGTACCAGTACATAGTCAATGTGGAGGCTATATACAGGGGGTCCCGGTACAGGGTCAATGTGCGGGGGCACCGGTTAATCGGGGTAATTGAGGTAATATGTACATGGAGGTAGAGTTAGTGACTGTGCATAGATAATAAACGGAGAGTAGAAGCTGCGTAAGAGAGGGCTCTGGGTAGCCCTTTGATTAGCTGTTCAGGTGTTATATGGCTTGGGGGTGGAAACTGTTAAGAAGCCTCTTGGACCTAGACTTGCCGTGCAGTAGCAGAGAGGACAGTCTATGACTAGGGTGGCTGGAGTCTTTGGCAATTTTAGGGCCTTCTGACACCGCCTGGTAGAGTGGTCCTGGATGGCAGAAAGTTTTGCCCCAGTGATGTACTGGGCCATACTCACTACCCTCTTTAGTGCCTTTCGGTCGGAGGCCGAGCAATTGCCATACCAGGCAGTGATGCAACCGGATGCTCTCGATGGTGCAGCTGTAGAACCTTTTTTATGATCTGAGGACCCATGCCATATCTTTTTAGTCTCTCGAGGGGGAAAATATTTTGTCATGCTCTCTTCACGACTGTCTTGGTGTGCTTGGACCATGTTAGTTTGTTGGTGATGTGGACACCAAGGAACTTGTAGCTCTCACCCTGCTCCACTACAGCCCCATCGATGAGAATGGGGATGTGCTCGGTCCTCTTTTTCCTGTAGTCCACAATCATCTCCTTTGTCCTGGCACCACACGACCAGGTCTCTGACCTCCTTCCTATAGGCCGTCTTGTCGTTGTCGGTGTCATTGGCAAACTTAATGGTGTTGGAGTCGTGCCTGGCCATGCAGTCATGAGTGAACAGGGAGTACAGGAGAGGACTAAGCACACACCTCTGAGGGGCCCCAGTGTTGAGGATCAGCGCGGCGGATGTGTTGTTACCAACGCTTACCACCAGGGGGCGGCCCGTGAGGAAATCCAGGATCCAGTTTCAGAGGGATGTGTTTTATCCCAGGGTCCTTAACTTAGTGATGAGCTTTGAGGGCACTATGGTGTTGAACACTGAGCTGTAGTCAATGAACAGCATTCTAACGTAGGTGTTCCTTTTGTCCTAGTGGGAAAGGGAGTGTTGAGTGCAATAGAGATTGCATCATATGTGGATCTTTTAGCATCTATTGCATGGTGTCACCTGATCAATGGCTTTGTCCAATCATGGATACAGTCATTGGTAAAACCTAGCAGTATTACTTATTTATCTGAGAGGGAGGCAGATGTACAGCATTTTGCTAAAAAAACATGATAATTTGTCTCTCTGAAATTAATCATATTCCAAACAAATACAAAGAGGGCACGACAAAGCCTATTTCCCCCTCAGGAACTAAAAAGATTTGCATGGGTCCTGAGATCCTCAAAAGGTTCTACAGCTGCAACATCACTGCCTGGTACAGCAACTGCTTTGGCCTTCGACTGCAAGGCACTACAGAGGGTAGTGCATACGGCCCAGTACATCACTGGGGCCAAGCTTCCTGCCATCTTGGACCTCTACACCAGGCAGTGTCAGAGGAAGGCCCTAAAAATTGTCAAAGACCCCAGCCACCCTAGTCATAGACTGTTCTCTCTGCTATCGCATGGCAAGTGGTACCGGAGTGCCAAGTCTAGGACCAAGAGGCTTCTCAACAGTTTTTACCCCCAAGTCACAAGACTCCTGAACGGGTAATCAAATGTCTACCTGGACTATTTACATTGTGTGCCCCTCCCCCCCAACCCCTCTTTTTACACTGCTGCTCCTCTGTTTAATATAATAGTGACAGTGTATCTACTCTGTTAATATATCAGTAGATAGCTGCATAGTCACCTGGTATGTCAAAATATAATAGAGACATAGATCATGGCTATAATATAATAGACATATGTACATACTACCTCAATATAATAGGGACAGTAGATCTGGTCCTTCTGTAGCTCAGTTGGTAGAGCATGGCGCTTGTAACGCCAGGGTTTTCATTATTGTATGACCTGACTGTAAGTCATTTTAAATGCTTATTATTATTATATTATTTATCTGTGCATCTTTGTTACCTTGTTCCAACACAATTTATTGAACAGTTGTTTTTTTTTACATGAAAAGAAAATGATATTCTAATGTTACCTAACACCTTCATGAATGCGTTTAGAGTGTTGCAGTCAGAATGACCTTAGCTTGGGGCAGTCCCTTAGCTTGGGGCAGTCCCTTAGCTTGGGGCAGTCCCTTAGCTTGGGGCAGTCCCTTAGCTTGGGGCAGTCCCTTAGCTTGGGGCAGTCCCTTAGCTTGGGGCAGTCCCTTAGCTTGGGGCAGTCCCTCGAGTCACAGCGGTTCAAGTGTTAAACAATAAATTCATTTAACAACATTTCTGAAAATGAAATGAAACTCTTCTTGTGTCTCGTAGTTCGTATGACTGTCTCCTGGACGACCCGTTCAAACACGACTGGCCCCAGCTGCCGGAGCTGCCAGGGATCAACTACTCCATGGATGAACAGTGTCGCTTCGACTTCGGAGTCGGATACAAAATCTGCACATCAGTAAGTTTGGTCTCGGACATCGTCTAGTCTAGTAGGGAGACAGAGATACCCTATAGAGCTGTCTGATACTTCAGACTCCCTTCCGCTCAGATATCCCTTTGAAGAGCAGAGAAATATAACCTCTGTGTTGGAGGGAAATACACATGACCAAACTGCTTTACAGTTGGCACTATGCACTGGGCCAGGTAGCCTTACCCTGGCATCTGTTAAACCCAGATTAATCCATCGGACTGCCAGATGGTTAAGCGTGATTCATCACTCCAGAGATCGTGTTTCCACTGCTCCAGAGTCTAATGGCGGTGAGCTTCACATCACTCCAGCCGATGCTTGGCATTGCTCATGGTGATCTTAGGCTTGTGTGCGGCTGCTTGGCAATGGAAACCCAATTCATAAAGCTCCTGACGAACAGTTCTTGTGCTGACGTTGCTTCCAGAGGTAGTTTGGAAATCGGTAGTGAGTGTTGCAACTGAGGACAGACAATTTTTAATCACTAGGTGCTTCAGCACTCGGCAGTCCTGCTCTGTGAGCTTGTGTGGTCTAAATAATTCTCTGCTATTATTCTGACATTTCACATTCTTAAAATAAAGTGGTAATCCTAACTGACCTAAAACATGGAATTTTTACTAGGATTAAATGTCAGGAATTGTGAAAAACTAAGTTTAAATGTATTTGGCTAAGGTGTATGTAAACATCTGACTTTAACTGTACACACACACTATATATACACTTCAACTGTATATAGTGTATGATGGGGTGTCCACATACTGATGTATATAAAGTGTATATTGTGTCTGTTTATCAGGGAAATAGTTTCAGCAAGGAGATTAGAGGTGGGGGATCATGCAGGGGCATAGAAGAATTGTGACGCTAAAAGTTTGAGTAATTAAAAACTATCCAGAACCAATGCTAATAAGATAGATCTGAATACATTGTGGCAATTCATATATGCCATTTAGCAGACGCAAAGCGACTTGGTCATGTCCATGGGTGGTCCATGGGTGGTCCCTGGAAATAAACATCCAGACTGACAGAGCTCTCTGCTCCATGGGTGGTCCCTGGGAATAAACATCCAAACTGACAGAGCTCTCTGCTCCATGGGTGGTCCCTGGGAATAAACATCCAGACTGACAGAGCTCTCTGCTCCATGGGTGGTCCCTGGGAATAAACATCCAGACTGACAGAGCTCTCTGCTCCATGCCACTCTCTGAACTCAGATCATTATTTCCTGTTTCGTTGATTTAAGGCTTTCATCAAAATGCAGCTTAAAATGTGTTCTTCATTCCTGAGTCATGGTGAACAGTGTTTGTTTCTTAACGAGCTCCATAGTGTCTGGCGACTCCAGAGGAATCCGATCTCAATCGTTATTTACTGAGTTCAACTGTTAATTTACTATTTTCTACAGAATTAGCTGTGGGGGCGCTGGTGACCAGCAACATATGAAGATGCGCTCCGAACAATTTCCATTAATACTTGACCATCACCTCCCCCACTGTAACAATGTGCTGGGCTCGTTGTCGGAGTCAGGCGCAGGACACAGGTTTGAGGAAAAACACAAAAGTCTTTACTCAAAACATTAATACAAAAAAAACGGAATATCTCCAACAAGGAAACATCACGTATCGAGAAAACCCTCCAACACCCACAGTAACACAAAACAATCATGGACAAAACAGAAAGGTAGACGAGAGGTTAAATAAAGGAACATAATAAGGGAATAGAAATCAGGTGTGCATAATCAAGACAAAACAAAAGGAAAAATGGGTCGGTGATGACTAGAAAGCCGGTGACGTCGACAGCCTAACGCCGCCCAAACAAGGAGAGGAGCCGACCTCAGCCGAAGTCGTGACACCCACGGTGTTCATTTTGTAACATTTACTAATCTGGCTTTTTTTCTGAAAATGTTGGCCTTTTAAATCGTAAAATGTCGAAACAACAACGGCCACAAAGGAGCAGGCCTCTGCTGAAGCAGGTTCACCTGACACAGACTCGGATCCCCCGACCTAGCCATGGTAATGGTGGCTATCATTAAATCTGAACAGACTGTGCTGGCTAAGGTGGAGTCACTATCCACTGACCTATCCGCACAAATAGTTATTCTCGCCACGGAGGTCAACATAAAGATCGACTTGGCGAGACATGACACCTGTCTGAATAGCGCAAATATTTACTCCGACAAAGTGGTGACACTGGAAGAGGAAGTCACCCAGCTATCATTAGATGTCATCAAACTCACTTCCAAGGTTGAGGACCTTGAGAAGAGACAGCGCCCGGGGAACGGGGCCTCGATTACACCCCCACCCTTGACCGTGCGCACATAAGCATACAGTCCGCACAGAAGAATGGGGAGCCACCCAGACCCATAGTAGTTTCCTCTAAAGCAGCGCGAGCGGCTCCCATCACCCACGACAGCCAGAATATTCGCATTTACCCCGACTACATGGCGGCAGTCATGAAGAAGAGGTCAGCCTTTAACGAGGTGAGGGGGCTCCTACACCGCTGTCGTAACACCAAGTTCGGCATTCTTTACCCAGCTGTACAGAAGATCACTACTCTCTCTAGCGAGCAGAAGACATACTTAGACCCAACCAAGACCAAAGAATACATTGTCGCGCACCTACATCCATAGGAGGACTGGCGACATAATATTAACTAGCCATTGTGGTCTCATACCGTGACCCTGCACTAGCCGTGCTAACGCGAACAAGGACCAACTAGTGAATTCATATCTTGATTAGAAACGTGCCCGCTGCCCCAAAAAATTACAATTATTCATCCAGTAACTTAACGTTCTGAACAATGATGATATGTATAGGGTGACATGTTTTCACAAGGACAATATCGTTTGAATAGTATTTTATTTACAGTACATGGCACAATTAGCTTTTACCAACTAGCTGCGGCTGTACAGCGACGGTGCTAGGTGGTGCGGTAATAATTAGCCTAGTCGCTACCTAAGGCTAGGGCTGAGCGCTCTTTCCATGCCTTAGTAGGATACCCTACTAACATACTGTGAGCATGTTTAATACATACAATTTTATACTCCCAAAGGACCATGTGTATTATTCTTTACTATTTGACTGGTTGGTCTGCCCTGGTGCTTTGTGGTGGATGGCATGGGTTTGTGTGTGTGTGTGTCTGAGTTATATATATATATAATTTCCACTCAAGCCTACTATTTTATTTTATTTTTATTTCACCTTTATTTAACCAGGTAGGCAAGTTGAGAACAAGTTCTCATTTACAATTGCGACCTGGCCAAGATAAAGCAAAGCAGTTCGACAGATACAACAACAGAGTTACACATGGAGTAAAACAAACATACAGTCAATAATACAGTATAAACAAGTATATATACAATGTGAGCAAATTAGGTGAGAAGGGAGGTAAAGGCAAAAAAGGCCATGGTTTCAAAGTAAATACAATATAGCAAGTAAAACACTGGCATGGTAGTTTTGCAATGGAAGAATGTGCAAAGTAGAAATAAAAATAATGTGGTGCAAAGGAGCAAAATAAATTAATAAATTAAATACAGTTGGGGGAGAGGTAGTTGTTTGGGCTAAATTATAGGTGGGCTATGTACAGGTGCAGTAATCTGTAAGATGCTCTGACAGTTGGTGCTTAAAGCTAGTGAGGGAGATAAGTGTTTCCAGTTTCAGAGATTTTTGTAGTTCGTTCCAGTCATTGGCAGCAGAGAACTGGAAGGAGAGGCGGCCAAAGAAATTGGTTTTGGGGGTGACTTTACTTGTATTTAAGAGCAATTGGAGGCCACGGAAGGAGAGTTGTATGGCATTGAAGCTTGCCTGGAGGGTTGTTAACACAGTGTCCAAAGAAGGGCCGGAAGTATACAGAATGGTGTCGTCTGCGTAGAGGTGGATCAGGGACTCACCAGCAGCAAGAGCGACCTCATTGATGTATACAGAGAAGAGAGTCGGTCCAAGAATTGAACTCTGTGGCACCCCCATAGAGACTGCCAGAGGTCCGGACAGCAGACCCTCTGATTTGACACACTGAACTCTATCAGAGAAGTAGTTGGTGAACCAGGCGAGGCAATCATTTGAGAAACCAAGGCTGTAGAGTCTGCCGATGAGGATGTGGTGGTTGACAGAGTTGAAAGCCTTGGCCAGATCAATGAATACGGCTGCACAGTAATGTTTCTTATCGATGGCGGTTAAGATATCGTTTAGGACCTTGAGCGTGGCTGAGGTGCACCCATGACCAGCTCTGAAACCAGATTGCATAGCAGAGAAGGTATGGTGAGATTCGAAATGGTCGGTAATCTGTTTGTTGACTTGGCTTTCGAAGACCTTACTTAGAAAGGCATGGTAGGATAGATATAGGTCTGTAGCAGTTTGGGTCAAGAGTGTCCCCCTTTGAAGAGGGGGATGACCGCAGCTGCTTTCCAATCTTTGGGAATCTCAGACGACACGAAAGAGAGGTTGAACAGGCTAGTAATAGGGGTGGCAACAATTTCGGCAGATAATTTTAGAAAGGGTCCAGATTGTCTAGACCGGCTGATTTGTAGGGGTCCAGATTTTTCAGCTCTTTCAGAACATCAGCTGAATGGATTTGGGAGAAGGAGAAATGGGGAAGGCTTGGGCGAATTGCTGTTGGGGGTGCAGTGCTGTTGACCGGGGTAGGAGTGGCCAGGTGGAAAGCATGGCCAGCCGTAGAAAAATGCTTATTGAAATTCTCAATTCTCAATTATGGTGGATTTATCAGTGGTGACAGTGTTTCCTATCTTCAGTGCAGTGGGCAGCTGGGAGGAGGTGTTCTTATTCTCCATGGACTTTACAGTGTCCCAGAACTTTTTGAGTTAGTGTTGCAGGAAGCAAATTTCTGCTTGAAAAAGCTAGCCTTGGCTTTTCTAACTGCCTGTGTATAACGGTTTCTAGCTTCCCTGAATAGCTGCATATCACAGGGGCTGTTCGATGCTAATGCAGAACGCCATAGGATGTTTTTGTGTTGGTTAAGGGCAGTCAGGTCTGGGGAGAACCAAGGGCTATATCTGTTCCTGGTTCTAAATTTCTTGAATGGGGCATGTTTATTTAAGATGGTTAGGAAGGCATTTAAAAAAATATCCAGGCATCCTCTACTGACGGGATGAGATCAATATCCTTCCAGGATACCCCGGCCAGGTCGATTAGAAAGGCCTGCTCGCTGAAGTGTTTCAGGGAGCGTTTTACAGTGATGAGTGGAGGTCGTTTGACCGCTGACCCATTACGGATGCAGGCAATGAGGCAGTGATCGCTGAGATCTTGGTAGAAGACAGCAGAGGTGTATTTAGAGGGGAAGTTGGTTAGGATGATATCTATGAGGGTGCCCGTGCTTAAGGCTTTGGGGGGGGGTACCTGGTAGGTTCATTGATAATTTGAGTGACATTGAGGGCATCAAGTTTAGATTGTAGGATGGCTGGGGTGTTAAGCATGTTCCAGTTTAGGTCGCCTAGCAGCACGAGCTCTGAAGATAGATGGGGGCAATCAGTTCACATATGGTGTCCAGAGCACAGCTGGGGGCAGAGGGTGGTCTATAGCAGGCGGCAACGGTGAGAGACTTGTTTTTAGAGAGGTGGATTTTTAAAAGTAGAAGTTCAAATTGTTTGGGTACAGACCTGGATAGTAGGACAGAACTCTGCAGGCTATCTTTGCAGTAGATTGCAACACCGCCCCCTTTGGCAGTTCTATCTTGTCTGAAAATGTTGTAATTTGGAATGGGAAGTGTCCAGTCCAGAGGTGCTTAGATATTAACCCATATCTGAAGGGCACAATCACAATCTCTAGATAATATAATAATATAATAATATATGCCATTTAGCAGACGCTTTTATCCAAAGCGACTTAGTCATGTGTGCATACATTCTACGTATGGGTGGTCCCGGGGATCGACCCCACTACCCTGGCGTTACAAGCGCCATGCTCTACCAACTGAGCTACACATAGATTATATGACATAATACAGAACATTAAGCCACCTTCCTTTGCAGATACAAAATCTGCATGGAGCAAGACATGGGTGGCAAGCTACCCAATGATATATGGTAACAAAGTTGAGCGTATCCACACATCATCGTTTTACATAAGGCATGGGCTAATTCAGTTTAAGGTTTTGCATCGTGTCCATTACTCAAGTGACAGATTGTCAAAAATATACCCAAAAGTTGACCCCGAGTGTTTGAGATGCCACCGGAGTCCAGCGACTGTGGGACACATGTTTTGTCATGCCAATCTTGGAGTGGCCTCTGGGACCACATTTCTTGAGGCATTCTCACATCTGTGTAATACAGCTGGTAGCCCCCAACCCGGTCAATGCCATTTTGGGGTACTTCCCATAGACCAGAATTCTACCACGCATCAGGCAAATGTCTAACCTCTGGAGAAGGTTAGGTACACTGTGCTTGGGTCACGACAAAGGTTAGACTAAACCTGGTCCCCATTAATACAATACGTGGAGAGCCTGGGGTTAGACTGACTCTAAATAGAGGGGAGTCATTCCTCTAGGGGGTAGACTGACTAATGAGAGGGGAGTCATTCCTCTAGGGGGGTTAGACTGTAATGAGAGGAGAGTCATTCCTCTAGGGGGGTTAGACTGACTAAAGAGAGGGAAGTCATACCTCACGGGGGGTAGACTGACTAAAGAGAGGGAAGTCATACCTCACGGGGGGTAGACTGACTAAAGAGAGGGAAGTCATACCTCACGGGGGGTAGACTGACTAAAGAGAGGGAAGTCATACCTCACGGGGGGTAGACTGACTAAAGAGAGGGAAGTCATACCTCACGGGGGGTTAGACTGACTCTAAATAGAGGGAAGCATAGTAGCAACATGGCGGCAATACAACATGGTAGCAGCACAAAACATGGTACAAACATTATTGAGCACAGACAACAGCACAAAGGGCAAGAAGGTCGAGACAACAATACATCACGCAAAGCAGCCACAACTGTCAGTAAGAGTGTCCATGATTGAGTCTTTGAATGAAGAGATTGAGATCAAACTGTTCAGTTTGAGTGTTTGTTGCAGCTCGTTCCAGTCGCTAGCTGTAGCGGACTGAAAAGTGGAGCGACCCGGGATGTGTGTGCTTTGGGGACCAGAATGTGACTGGCAGAATGGGTGTTGTATGTGGAGGATCAGGGCTGCAGTAGATATCTCAGATGGGGGCGTGAGGCCTAAGAGGGTTTTATAAATAAGCATCAACCAGTGGGTCTTGCGACGGGTATACAGAGATGACCAGTTTACAGAGGAGTATATAGAATGCAGTGATGTGTCCTGTAAGGAGCATTGGTGGCAAATCTGATCACCCTTACCTGCCAATTTATAAATTATGTCTCTGTAATCTAGCATGGTCATCTGA
This sequence comes from Oncorhynchus keta, assembly GCF_023373465.1. Lineage (NCBI taxonomy): Eukaryota > Metazoa > Chordata > Actinopteri > Salmoniformes > Salmonidae > Oncorhynchus > Oncorhynchus keta. Next base: position 49,779,393 of record NC_068445.1, on the reverse strand, counting down.
ATCAAATCAAATTTTATTTGTCACATACACATGGTTAGCAGATGTTAATGTGAGTGTAGCGAAATGCTTGTGCTTCTAGTTCCGACAATGCAGTGATAACCAACAAGTAATCTAACTAACAATTCCAAAACTACTGTCTTATACACAGTGTAAGGGGATAAATCATTGTTAGTTTGGCAGCTGGGGTGAAGGAGGAGTGATTACGATAGAGGAAACCAAGTCTAGATGTAACTTTAGCCTGCAGCTTTGGTATGTGCTTAGAGAAGGACAGTGTACCGTCTAGTCATACTCCCAAGTACTTGTATTGTGACGGCCCTGAATTTTTCTGAACCGTCTCAGTGCAGCTCCTTCCAATAGGGCGCTTTCCCTTTAATTCCCAATTAAATAGCCAGCATCAGCTGCGCGAAAGTGGGGTTGTGATGGAGATGTGCATGAGGATGTGTTCAACCCTCAGTTCCGAAGCTTCTCTATTCCGTTTGTTTTGTTGCCGTTAAACGTGTGTTTTGTAGCTTAAGAGAGTTTACCCAGGATCGGATCCACTCTTTGCGTCCCTGGACTACCTCTCCGTTCTTCGTGGCCTTTCTCCGCTGGAGATCTATTGGCGGATTGGATTGTCTGACTGACTACCACCTTTTTGTATACGGTATTTCATTTGTTTGGATGTGATGTATACTGTGATTTATGTAGTTAGTTGTAGTTGAGGACTTAATTAAGAGTTGATCCGCTTTAAAGTTCTGTGGTAAAGTAATTGATTGTATGTTTAGTACTGGGTTTACGCTACACTGAATGAACGGACAAACATCGCGTGACAAAAGTCACTTGAGTTCACTGAACTCCTTTACCGGGCTGGACTCTTTTTAGGCCCGAGGTACAGGACATTTCTGGAGGAACCAGAACTCATTGTGATATTATTATATATATGTGTGTGTGTGTGTGTAATCATTGTTGTTGCTAATACAACCCACGCAACAGAATATAGTTGTTTTTGAAGTTCTTTCCAATGTTTTAAGGGGTTATGAAAAGTTTATTTCCATCCTGACTTTTACATAAGTCCTTTGTATTGGTGTAGACTTGACGGACCAGATGGGACTCATTCCCACCCAAACTAAAAGGAGAAACCAATGTTTTCTCTGGTAGGCACAACCTACCTGGCACCCCTATAAATAATAACCTCAAGTCAAAACCGTTACAGTATGTGTTGACTACTGTTACGAATCCCTTTTGGCCCGACAGTCTAGGGGGGATGGTAATGAGACCCGTAACATAACTCATGCAAATTCTAATAGTGACAGAATTTACCTTTCGATAATCCGTACATAATCTGGACGTACCATCAGGTTTAGAAACCAGAATGCAAGGAGAACTCAAAGGGCTGGAACTTGGCTTAGCCAGGTCATTCTCCAACAAATTTCTCACCTCATCCCTCATTATCTTCCTCTTTGAAGCGTCGATACGATATGGGTGTTGCTTGATAGGTGTAGCATTTCCAACATTAATGTCATGTTCCAACACGTTTGTGCGAGTAGGAACGTCATTAAAGAGACATGGAAAACTGTGTAGTAGCCTCACAATATCATCGGCCTGTCCGTCCGTTAAATGAACCAGACCGGATTGGATAGACAGCAGCATTTCTGAGTTGGGCAATCTAACACACTGCTGCTGAGTATTGCGCAACTCCAATCCATCAACATCATCAATATGACAGTCCACTATCATAGCAGTAGTAGCAGAGGAGACCGCAGTACCTTCCTGAACTCTAATTGTGTGATGGGTCGGGTGTGGTAAGCTTTCAACATGTTAATGTGACACACACGAGATTGGCGTTGTCTATCAGGAGTTTGAAGCACATAGTTTCACTTATTTTCTTTTAAATTAAATAAGGACCAGAGAAACGAGCTGACAGTGAAGATCCTGGAACAGGTAATTTACATTTACTTTACATTTAAGTCATTTAGCAGACGCTCTTATCCAGAGCGACTTACAAATTGGTGCATTCACCTTATGACATCCAGTAGAATAGTCACTTTACAATAGTGCATCTAAATCTTAAAGGGGTGGGGGGGGTGAGAAGGATTACTTATCCTATCCTAGGTATTCCTTAAAGAGGTGGGGTTTCAGGAGTCTCCGGAAGGTGGTGATTGACTCCGCTGTCCTGGCGTCGTGAGGGAGTTTGTTCCACCATTGGGGGCCAGAGCAGCGAACAGTTTTGACTGGGCTGAGCGGAACTGTACTTCCTCAGTGGTAGGGAGGCGAGCAGGCCAGAGGTGGATGAACGCAGTGCCCTTGTTTGGGTGTAGGGCCTGATCAGAGCCTGGAGGTACTGAGGTGCCGTTCCCCTCACAGCTCCGTAGGCAAGCACCATGGTCTTGTAGCGGATGCGAGCTTCAACTGGATGCCAGTGGAGAGAGCGGAGGAGCGGGGTGACGTGAGAGAACTTGGGAAGGTTGAACACCAGACGGGCTGCGGCGTTCTGGATGAGTTGTAGGGGTTTAATGGCACAGGCAGGAGCCCAGCCAACAGCGAGTTGCAGTAGTCCAAACGGGAGATGACAAGTGCCTGGATTAGGACCTGCGCCGCTTCCTGTGTGAGGCAGGGTCGTACTCTGCGGATGTTGTAGAGCATGAACCTACAGGAACGGGCCACCGCCTTGATGTTAGTTGAGAACGACAGGGTGTTGTCCAGGATCATGCCAAGGTTCTTAGCGCTCTGGGAGGAGGACACAATGGAGTTGTCAACCGTGATGGCGAGATCATGGAACGGGCAGTCCTTCCCCCGGGAGGAAGAGCAGCTCCGTCTTGCCAAGGTTCAGCTTGAGGTGGTGATCCGTCATCCACACTGATATGTCTGCCAGACATGCAGAGATGCGATTCGCCACCTGGTCATCAGAAGGGGAAAGGAGAAGATTAATTGTGTGTCGTCTGCATAGCAATGATAGGAGAGACCATGTGAGGTTATGACAGAGCCAAGTGACTTGGTGTATAGCGAGAATAGGAGAGGGCCTAGAACAGAGCCCTGGGGACACCAGTGGTGAGAGCGCGTGGTGAGGAGACAGATTCTCGCCACGCCACCTGGTAGGAGCGACCTGTCAGGTAGGACGCAATCCAAGCGTGGGCCGCGCCGGAGATGCCCAACTCGGAGAGGGTGGAGAGGAGGATCTGATGGTTCACAGTATCGAAGGCAGCCGATAGGTCTAGAAGGATGAGAGCAGAGGAGAGAGAGTTAGCTTTAGCGGTGCGGAGCGCCTCCGTGATACAGAGAAGAGCAGTCTCAGTTGAATGACTAGTCTTGAAACCTGACTGATTTGGATCAAGAAGGTCATTCAGAGAGAGATAGCGGGAGAGCTGGCCAAGGACGGCACGTTCAAGAGTTTTGGAGAGAAAAGAAAGAAGGGATACTGGTCTGTAGTTGTTGACATCGGAGGGATTGAGTGTAGGTTTTCAGAAGGGGTGCAACTCTCGCTCTCTTGAGGACGGAAGGGACGTAGCCAGCGGTCAGGGATGAGTTGATGAGGGAGGTGAGGTAAGGGAGAAGGTCTCCGGAAATGGTCTGGAGAAGAGAAGGGGATAGGGTCAAGCGGGCAGGTTGTTGGGCGGCCGGCCATCACAAGACGCGAGATTTCATCTGGAGAGAGAGGGGAGAAAGAGGTCAGAGCACAGGGTAGGGCAGTGTGAGCAGAACCAGCGGTGTCGTTTGACTTAGCAAACGAGGATCGGATGTCGTCGACCTTCTTTCAAAATGGTTGACGAGTCATCTGCAGAGAAGGAGGAGGAGGGGATTCAGGAGTGAGGAGAAGGTGGCAAAGAGCTTCCTAGGGTTAGAGGCAGATGCTTGGAATTTAGAGTGGTAGAAAATGGCTTTAGCACCAGAGACAGAGGAGGAAAATGTAGAGAGGAGGGAGTGAAAGGATGCCAGGTCCGCAGGGAGGCGAGTTTTCCTCCATTTCCGCTCAGCTGCCCGGAGCCCTGTTCTGTGAGCTCGCAATGAGTCGTCGAGCCATGGGGCGGGAGGGAGGACCGCGCCGGCCTGGAGGATAGGGGACATAGAGAGTCAAAGGATGCAGAAAGGGAGGAGAGGAGGGTTGAGGAGGCAGAATCAGGAGATAGGTTGGAGAAGGTATGAGCAGAGGGAAGAGATGATAGGATGGAAGAGGAGAGAGTAGCGGGGGAGAGAGCGAAGGTTGGGACGGCGCGATACCATCCGAGTAGGGGCAGTGTGGGAGGTGTTAGATGAGAGCGAGAGGGAAAAGGATACAAGGTAGTGGTCGGAGACTTGGAGGAGTTGCAATGAGGTTAGTGGAAGAACAGCATCTAGTAAAGATGAGGTCGGCGTATTGCCTGCCTTGTGAGTAGGGGGAAGGTGAGAGGGTGAGGTCAAAGAGGAGGAGTGGAAAGAAGGAGGCAGAGAGGAATGAGTCAAAGGTAGACGTGGGGAGGTTAAAGTCGCCCAGCACTGTGAGAGGTGAGCCGTCCTCAGGAAAGGAGCTTATCAAGGTATCAAGCTCATTGATGAACCTGGAGGAGCGATAAATGATAAGGATGTTAAGCTTGAAAGGGCTGGTAACTGTGACAGCATGGAATTCAAAGGAGGCGATAGACAGATGGGTGAGGGAGAAAGAGAGAATGACCACTTGGGAGAGATGAGGATCCCGGTGCCACCACCCCGCTGACCAGAAGCTCTCGGGGTGTGCGAGAACACGTGGGCGGACGAAGAGAGAGCAGTAGGAGTAGCAGTGTTGTCTGTGGTGATCCATGTTTCCGTCAGTGCCAAGAAGTCGAGGGACTGGAGGGAGGCATAGGCTGAGATGAACTCTGCCTTGTTGGCCGCAGATCGGCAGTTCCAGAGGCTACCGGAGACCTGGAACTCCACGTGGGTCGTGCGCGCTGGGACCACCAGATTAGGGTGGCCGCGGCCACGCGGTGTGGAGGTAATAACACCAGTACTTGTTCGCCTGGCTGTAGTGGGCGAGAAACAGCCTCTTTATCATAGTATCATAGTGTCTTTTCATGCTCCTCTGTGAGGAAGACAGAGCTTCCTTTGCGAGAGCACAAGCTTGGTGTAGGCGCTCACGAAAGCGACTAACGTAGTCCAACCCATTCTCGTCTCCTGTACACAACTCTTGGGACAAGAACTGTTCTTTAAGGACTTTCATTGGTCCTCTCACTGTGTGACCAAACACCAGTTCAGCCGGGCTGAAACATAGGGACTCCTGCACAGTTTCACGAGCAGCAAACAAAACTAGAGGAACTCCCTCATCTCAATCTTTCTCATATTCCAAACAATATTTACGTAGCATAGACTTCAGTGTCTGATGCCATCTTTCAAGCGCACCCTGAGACTCTGGGTGTTAGGCGCTTGACACACGGTGCATAATTGATAAGGATTTTAACACCTGCTTGAAGAGCTTGGATAGGAAATTGGTACTTTGATCGCTTTGTACCACCTTAGGTAACCCGAATGTCGTGAAGAATTTTATTAAGGCTTTACTCACTACCGGGGCTGTAATCCTTCGCAGAGGAATGGCCTCGGGGTATCTTGTAGCCATACACATAATCGTTAACAAAAACTGGTTACCCGATTTTGTCTTCGGTAACGGTCCGACACAATCAACCACCACATGCTCGAATGGTTCACCTATGACAGGTATGGGACAAAGAGGAGCGGGAGGAATAACCTGATTTGGTTTTCCTGTCACATGACATGTCCGACAGAACTGAGCCACATCTTGTTTTAAACCCGGCCAAAAGAAATGTCAAAGGATCCGATTATAAGTCTTTGTAATTCCTAAATGACCAGACCACTGGTGATCATGAGCAAGGGATAACACATTTTGTCGAAAGGCTGTAGGAATCACTATTTGGTAAACAGCATTCCAAACTCCACACACGTCAACATGGGATTTCCATTTACGCATGAGGAGATTACCATCAATGAAGTAAGCCACGTTCTTCTTCTTCTTCACATCTTCCAATGAGACAGCACTAGAAAAACATTTAGCAAGCTTGTTGTCAACCTTTTGGTTAGCAATCAGCTGCTCACGAGTGACTGGTAACTGTATTGCATCAGCAATAAGTTCAACGTTCTTTGCTTCTTTCCTGGGCTGTTTGTCAGAGGTGATCAGCTTCTCAGAGGTATCACACAATCCATCCTCTTGATCAACCTCTTTGAACAGAACAGTGTTCGACAAATCTATCTCGTCACCCTCTTGTCGTGCCTGAGCACGAGTGACAGCACAAGCGGGGAACACATGTGGATAACTCTGTGCCAGCTCATTCGAGAGAGAGTGGTCACTTTTATCCAATACTTCCAATACGGGTACTACTTTTCCTCCGGCAATATCATTACCCATTATAAAGGTCACACCTTTCACTGGCAACATAGGACGTACCCCCACCCTGAATATTCCACTGATTAACTCAGTGTACTTTCACAAAGTGCAATGGCACAAAACCCATTTCAATACCCTGCACTAACACACTGGAACCACAGTATGTATCGTCAGATAAGGGCAACACATCAGACAATATAAACGACTGCGCCGCACCAGTATCTCTAAGGATTTTAACCGGACGCTGAGACGCTTCGTCATTCGTTAGGGACACAAATCCTTCGAAAATGAATGGTTCATAACGGCGGTCAGGGACTGAGACTTTCAAACTACAGTTACCCCGAGGCACCTGTTTTGTTGCAGACCTCACAACCGTACGAATTAGACCAACACCTGTTGGTGGCTTGGCACCTTGTTTGCGTTTAAGCATGAAGCAATCATTAATCATATGTCCCACTTTATGACAATAGAAACAGGGACGCTCATTCTTCTGGCGTGCTTGATATACTACTGCTGGCCGACTAGGGCTAAAAGTAGTAAACTCAGTGGCTCTACTCTCAGTTTGAGCCGAAAACACACTCTTGTGCGTCAACACAAACTCGTCTGCCAACACAGACGCTTCTGCCAGGGAGGATACTTTCTGTTCGTTTAGGTAAACTATAATGCAAGCAATTTTTAAACTCTTCCAACAAGATTAACTCCCGGAGAGAGTTGAAATCAGTTACCTTACTAGCAGCATGCCATTTATCAAACAGATTTCCCTTGTCTCTAGCAAATTCCACATAAGTCTTACTAGAAGACTTTCTATGAGACCTAAATCTCTGTCGGTATGCCTCAGGCACAAGCTCATAGGCACGAAGAACAGTAGCTTTGACCACTTCATAATTCAAACTGTCCTCCAGAGGTAGCGCTGACAAAACCTCTTGGGCTTTACCAGTTAATTTACACTAAAGTAATAGGCACCATACCTCTTCAGGCCATTTCAATGCTACGGCTATACGCTTAAATACACAAAAATAGGAGTCAACCTCCGACTCTATGAACAAAGGTACTAAGGCAATCTGCCTACTAATGTCAAATGTGTTTGAGGACACAGCAGGTGAGGACGACTCACTAACAGTGACAGCAGGACCGGAGGCTAGCCTCACTGTCTCTAGTTCCATCTGGCGCTTTTCATCATCTGCCACTGTTCTTTATCTGCCTCAATTTTACACATCTCCAAATCTAACTGCCGCTGTTCTCATTCTTTTTCTGCCTCAGTTTGACACATCTCCAAATCTAACTGCCGCTGTTCTCGTTCTTTTTCTGCCTCAATTTGATACATCTCCAACTGGAGAGTCTCTCGCCTAATTTGGGCTCTCTTCCGCCTCCAGTTGGAACTGTGCTAAACGGACATCCCTCCTGGCATCACCGTTTGACAGTGGGGAGAGTGGATTAAAACGGGACAATGTGGCTGGTGTTTTAGCCTCGCCCTCATTATCAGACACCAATGGGCTTACAGGAGCAGCAACATCCGCTACAGGGGTAGTAGGCTCAGGCAGCGGTAACACAAGCACCTGCTCTTCCAACAATACATTTAACACTAGCTTTTTAACCTCCGACTTAACTACATTCTGTGGAATCGATACTGAATAATGGTCAGCCAAGGTCATTAAATCCCACGAAGGGTTATCCAAAAAGGATTTCAAATCAAAAGTAGTAATTTTACACTACTTCAAAGAAAATAGCAAACACTAATGCTACCTCACATATAACGGTCAACACTGAACTATACCACTACAACAATCTACATGAGCGGCATGGGTGTCAGTAAAGACAAATCCCGGACGAGCCCCCACTTATGTTACGAATCCCTTTGGCCCAACAGTCTAGGGGGATGGTAATGAGACCCGTAACATAACTCAGGCAAATTATAATAGTGACAAAGTGAAAGTGTGAACGAAATAACCAGGACAACTGAAATCTACCGTCAAACTCAGGGTTTATTAATAAACACACGGTAATGGGGGGAGCAGGAAAAGGGGCTGAGCTGGACCCAAGGAAAGAAACAATAAGTATTCAAAAACACCCCTAAGCTAGACTAGCCTACTTTAACAACAGCTAACTAACTAACCAAAAATACAGGGGGTGGTCCGCCCAGTTCTAACTAGTGTATTTAACAAAGTCTACCTACGGGTAGTGTATGCCCATGGGCGACTTGTCTTGGTTTCCCCCTTTTCCCACCAGCAAACAAACAAACACCATGACCAAAAACAATACTCACAGGTGATGACAAAGTGCTATGGAGGTGCTTAAACAAAAGAGAGGTTAATACACAAAGAGAGAGAAACACAGAGACCTACAGACATGGCATTTACAGAGAGATTGAGCTCTAGAGCAAACAACTGACAGGGTTTTTAAACCAAGGAAAAGGAACTGTGATTGGGTAGGAAACAGGAGGAGGTGTGTCTTCTGATTGATGATTGGATTGGTGACTGATTGGGGAGTGATTATTTTCACCTGTGAGGGGAGAAGGAGAGAAAACAACACAGGATACATACACACACACAGGATAATTGTATCCGTAACAACTACCTCAAGCTCTAAACCAGAGGTAGTAATCACACCTGTGGGGAGAGGGGCATTATTCTTACCAAACCACATTACCTTTGTTTTGGAGGTGTTCAGAACAAGTTTAAGGGTAGAGAAAGCTTGTTAGATAATAATAAAGCTTTGTTGTGGAGCATTTAACACCAAATCCAGTGAGGGGCCTGCTGAGTATAAGATCATCTACATATAAATGGATGAGTATAAGACTGTATCATCTACATATAAATGGATGAGTATAAGACTGTATCATCTGCATATAAATGGATGAGTATAAGAGTGTATCATCTACATATAAATGGATTGAGTATAAGACTGTATCATCTACATATAAATGGATGAGTATAAGACTGTATCATCTACATATAAATGGATGAGTATAAGACTGTATCATCTACATATAAATGGATGAGTATAAGACTGTTGCCATCTACATATAAATGGATGAGTATAAGACTGTATCATCTACATAAAATGGATGAGTATAAGACTGTATCATCTACATATAAATGGATGAGTATAAGACTGTATCATCTACATATAAATGGATGAGTATAAGACTGTATCATCTACATATAAATGGATGAGTATAAGACTGTATCATCTACATATAAATGGATGAGTATAAGACTGTATCATCTGCATATAAATGGATGAGTATAAGACTGTATCATCTACATATAAATGGATGAGTATAAGACTGTATCATCTGCATATAAATGGATGAGTATAAGACTGTATCATCTACATATAAATGGATGAGTATAAGACTGTATCATCTACATATAAATGGATGAGTATAAGACTGTATCATCTACATATAAATGGATGAGTATAAGACTGTATCATCTTCATATAAATGGATGAGTATAAGACTGTATCATCTACATATAAATGGATGAGTATAAGACTGTATCATCTACATATAAATGGATGAGTATAAGACTGTATCATCTACATATAAATGGATGAGTATAAGACTGTATCATCTACATATAAATGGATGAGTATAAGACTGTATCATCTACATATAAATGGATGAGTATAAGACTGTATCATCTGCATATAAATGGATGAGTATAAGACTGTATCATCTTCATATAAATGGATGAGTATAAGACTGTATCATCTACATATAAATGGATGAGTATAAGACTGTATCATCTACATATAAATGGATGAGTATAAGACTGTATCATCTACATATAAATGGATGAGTATAAGACTGTATCATCTGCATAAATGGATGAGTATAAGACTGTATGAGTATAAGAGTGTATCATCTACATATAAATGGATGAGTATAAGACTGTATGAGTATAAGACTGTATCATCTGCATATAAATGGATGAGTATAAGACTGTATGAGTATAAGAGTGTATCATCTACATATAAATGGATGAGTATAAGACTGTATCATCTACATATAAATGGATGAGTATAAGACTGTATGAGTATAAGACTGTATCATCTGCATATAAATGGATGAGTATAAGACTGTATGAGTATAAGAGTGTATCATCTACATATAAATGGATGACCAAGACTGTATCATCTACATATAAATGGATGAGTATAAGACTGTATGAGTATAAGACTGTATCATCTGCATATAAATGGATGAGTATAAGACTGTATGAGTATAAGAGTGTATCATCTACATATAAATGGATGAGTATAAGACTGTATCATCTACATATAAATGGATGAGTATAAGACTGTATGAGTATAAGACTGTATCATCTGCATATAAATGGATGAGTATAAGACTGTATGAGTATAAGAGTGTATAATCTACATATAAATGGATGAGTATAAGACTGTATGAGTATAAGACTGTATCATCTACATATAAATGGATGAGTATAAGACTGTATCATCGACATATAAATGGATGAGTATAAGAGTGTATCATCTACATATAAATGGATGAGAGAGCTTCCTACTTCCTGAGCTATGTTGTTGATGAAAATTGAAAAGAGTGTGGGGCCTTGGATTGAGCCTTGGGGTACTCCCTTGGTGACAGGCAGTGGTTGAGAGAACAGATTTTCTGACTTTACACACTGCACGCTTTGAGAGAGGTAGTTAGCAAACCCCTCAGAGATACAAATACTCCTTTGCCGACCCACAAGAATGGAATGGTCAACCATATCAAAAGCTTTGGCCAAGTCAATAAAAATAGCAGCACAACATTGCTTAGAATCAAGGGCAATGGTGACATCATTGAGGACCTTAAAGGTTGCGGTGACACATCCATAACCTCAGCGGAAACCAGATTGCATACCAGAGAGAATACTATAGACATCAAGAAAGCCAGTCAGTTGACTATTGACACGTTTTTCCAACACTTTTGATTAACAGAGCAAAATAGAAATAGGCATATAACAATTAGGATCAGCTTGATCTCTCCTTTAAATACATTTATTTTATAAAGCCCTTCTTACATCAGCTGATATCTCAAAGTGCTGTACAGAAACCCAGCCTAAAACCCCAAACAGCAAGCAATGCAGGTGTAGAAGCACGGTGGCTAGGAAAAACTCCCTAGAAAGGCCAGAACCTAGGAAGAAAGCTAGAGAGGAAACAGGCTATGTGGGGTGGCCAGTCCTCTTCTGGCTGCGTTGGGTGGAGATTATAACAGAACATGACCAAGCTGTTCAAATGTTCATAGATGACCAGCAGGGTCAAATAATAATAATCACAGTGGTTGTCGCGGGTGCAACAGGTCAGCACCTCAGGAGTAAATGTCAGTTGGCTTTTCATAGCCAATCATTGAGAGTATATCTACCGCTCCTGCTGTCTCTAGAGAGTTGAAAACAGCATGTCTGGGACAGGTAGCACGTAGCAGCAGCACGGCCAGGTGACCTGGGGACAGCAAGGAGTCATCAGGCCAGGTAGTCTTGAGGCATGGTCCTAGGACTCAGGTCCTTTGGGAGAAAGAAAGGGCATACTTAAATTCACACAGGACAGGAGAAATACTCCAGATATAACAGACTGACCCTAGCCCCCGACACATAAACTACTGTAGCATAAGTACTGGAGGCTGAGACAGGAGGGGTCGGGAGACACTGTGGCCCCGTCCGACGATACCCCTGGACAGGGCCAAACAGGCAGGATATAACCCCACCCACTTTGCCAAAGCACAGCCCCCACACCACTAGAGGGATATCTTCATCCACCAACTTACCATCCTGAGACAAGGCCGAGTAAAGCCCACAAAGATCTCCGCCATGGCACAACCCAAGGGGGGGGCGCCAACCCAGACAGGAAAATCACGTCAGTGAATCAACCCACTCAAGTGACGCACCCCTCCTAGGGATGGCATGGAAGAGCACCAGTAAGCCAGTGACTCAGTCCCTGTAATAGGGTCAGAGGCAGAGAATCCCAGTGGAGAGAGGGGAACCAACCAGGCAGAGACAGCAAGGGCGGTTCGTTGCTCCAGTGCCTTTCCATTCACCTTCACACTCCTGGGCCAGACTACACTCAATCATAGGACCTACTGAAGAGATTAATCTTCAATAAAGACTTAAAAGTTGAGACCGATTCTGCGTCTCTCACATGGGTAGGCAGACCATTCCATAATAATGGAGCTCTATAGGAGAAAGCCCTGCCTCCAGTTGTTTGCTTAGAAATTCTAGGGACAGTTAGGAGGCCTGCATCTTGTGACCGTAGCGTAGATGTAGGTATGTACGGCAGGACCAAATCGGAAAGATAGGTAGAAGCAAGCCCATGTAATGCTTTGTAGGTTAGCAGTAAAAACCTTGAAATCAGCCCTTGCCTTAACAGGAAGCCAACAGGAAGCTCGGGTAATTTCTGTATACCAGGGAGCTAGTTTCTTATGAGAAATGTTTTTGGTTTTTAGGGGTGTGACTGCATCTAGGGTTAAATTGAGTTCCTCAGTTAGGTGGTTAATTGATTTTTGTCCTCTGAAGTTCTTGGGTAGGCGGAGGGAGTCTGGAAGGGCATCAAGGAATCTTTGGGTTGTCCGAGAATTTATAGTACGACTTTTGATGATCCTTGGTTGGTCTGAGCAGATTATTTGTTGCGTTTGCAAATTATGGACCATAAAATTATGGTCCGATTATAAGGAAAAACATTAAGATCCACAACATTTATTCCATGGGACAAAACTAGGTCCAGAGTATGACTGTGGCAGTGAGTAGGTCCAGAGACAAGTTGGACAAAACCCACTGAGTCGATGATGGCTCCGAAAACCTTTTGGAGTGGGTCTGTGGACTTTTCCATGTGAATATTAAAGTCACCAAAAATGTGAATATTATCTGCCGTGACTACAAGGTCCGATAGGAATTTTAGGGAACTCAGTGAGGAACGCTGTATATGGCCCAGGAGGCCTGTAAACAGTAGCTATAAAAAGTGATTGAGTAGGCTGGCTAACAGCCTGCTGCCTGGCCTGCATCCTATCTCATTGTGGAGCTAGGGGAGTTAGAGCCCTGTCTATGTTCTTAGATAAGATGAGAGCACCCCTTCAGCTAGGATGGAGTCCGTCACTCCCCTTTAAATAAAGGATGAATCGTGGCTGCCTTCCCAACGATGGGAACCTCCCCAGAAAGGAGAGAAAGGTCGGAGATAAGCTTGGCGATGATAGGGTCAGCAACCTTAAAGAAGAAAGGGGGGAAATAGAGGGGAGTCATTCCTCTAGGGGAGTTGGACTGACTTATTGGTGCTGTTGGGTGCTGTATGGTGCTGTATGGTGTTATTGGTGCTGTTGGGTGTTATTGGTGCTGTATGGTGTTATTGGTGTGTTGGGTTCTGTATGCTGTTATTGGTGTGTTGGGTTCTGTATGGTGTTATTGGTGCTGTTGGGTTCTGTATGGTGCTGTTGGGTTCTGCATGGTGTTATTGGTGTGTGGGTTCTGTATGGTGTTATTGGTGTGTTGGGTGCTGTATGGTGTTATTTGTGCTGTATGGTATTATTGGTGCTGTTGGGTTCTGTATGGTGTTATTGGTGTGTTGGGTGCTGTATGGTGTTATTTGTGCTGTATGGTGTTATTGGTGCTGTTGGGTTCTGTATGGTGTTATTGGTGTGTTGGGTTCTGTATGGTGTTATTGGTGTGTTGGGTTCTGTATGGTGTGCTGTTGGGTTCTGTTATTGGTGTTGGGTTCTGTGTGTTGGGTTCTGTATGGTGTTATTGGTGTGTTAGGTTCTGTATGGTGTTATTGGTGTGTTGGGTTCTGTATGGTGTTATTGGTGTGTTGGGTTCTGTATGGTGTTATTGGTGTGTTGGGTTCTGTATGGTGTTATTGGTGTGTTGGGTTCTGTATGGTGTTATTGGTGTGTTGGGTTCTGTATGGTGTTATTGGTGTGTTGGGTTCTGTATGGTGTTATTGGTGTGTTGGGTTCTGTATGGTGTTGTTGGGTTCTGTATGGTGTTATTGGTGTGTTGGGTTCTGTATGGTGTTATTGGTGTGTTAGGTTCTGTATGGTGTTATTGGTGTGTTGGGTTCTGTATGGTGTTATTGGTGTGTTGGGTTCTGTATGGTGTTATTGGTGCTGTATGGTGTTATTGGTGTGTTGTTGGGTTCTGTATGGTGTTATTGGTGTGTTGGGTTCTGTATGGTGTTATTGGTGTGTTAGGTTCTGTATGGTGTTGTTGGGTTCTGTATGGTGTTATTGGTGTGTGGGTTCTGTATGGTGTTATTGGTGTGTTGGGTGCTGTATGGTGTTATTTGTGCTGTTGGGTTCTGTATGGTGTTATGGTGTTATTGGTGCTGTTGGGTTCTGTATGGTGTTATTGGTGTGTTGGGTTCTGTATGGTGTTATTGGTGCTGTTGGGTTCTGTATGGTGTTATTGGTGCTGTTGGGTTCTGTATGGTGTTATTGGTGCTGTTGGGTTCTGTATGGTGTTATTGGTGTGTTGGGTTCTGTATGGTGTTATTGGTGTGTTGGGTTCTGTATGGTGTTATTGGTGTGTTGGGTTCTGTATGGTGTTATTGGTGTGTTGGGTTCTGTATGGTGTTATTGGTGTGTTGGGTTCTGTATGGTGTTATTGGTGTGTTGGGTTCTGTATGGTGTTATTGGTGTGTTGGGTTCTGTATGGTGTTATTGGTGTGTTGGGTTCTGTATGGTGTTATTGGTGTGTTGGGTTCTGTATGGTGTTATTGGTGCTGTTGGGTTCTGTATGGTGTTATTGGTGTGTTAGGTTCTGTATGGTGTTATTGGTGTGTTGGGTTCTGTATGGTGTTATTGGTGTGTTGGGTTCTGTATGGTGTTATTGGTGCTGTTGTTCTGTATGTTTATGGTGGTGTTATGGTGCTGTTATTCTGTATGTGTTATTGGTGTGTTGGGTTCTGTATGGTGTTATTGGTGTGTTGGGTTCTGTATGGTGTTATTGGTGCTGTTGGGTTTTGTATGGTGTTATTGGTGCTGTTGGGTTCTGTATGGTGTTATTGGTGCTGTTGGGTTCTGTATGGTGTTATTGGTGCTGTTGGGTTCTGTATGGTGTTATGGTGTTATGTTGGGTTCTGTATGTTGGGTGTGTTGGGTTCTGTATGGTGTTATTGGTGCTGTTGGGTTCTGTATGGTGTTATTGGTGTGTTGGGTTCTGTATGGTGTTATTGGTGTGTTGGGTTCTGTATGGTGTTATTGGTGTGTTGGGTTCTGTATGGTGTTATTGGTGTGTTGGGTTCTGTATGGTGTTATTGGTGCTGTTGGGTTCTGTATGGTGTTATTGGTGCTGTTGGGTTCTGTATGGTGTTATTGGTGTGTTGGGTTCTGTATGGTGTTATTGGTGTGTTGGGTTCTGTATGGTGTTATTGGTGTGTTGGGTTCTGTATGGTGTTATTGGTGTGTTGGGTTCTGTATGGTGTTATTGGTGTGTTGGGTTCTGTATGTGTTATTGGTGCTGTTGGGTTATTGGTGTATGGTGTTGTATGGTGTTATTGGTGCTGTTGGGTTCTGTATGGTGTTATTGGTGTGTTGGGTTCTGTATGGTGTTATTGGTGTGTGGGTTCTGTATGGTGTTATTGGTGCTGTTGGGTTCTGTATGGTGTTATTGATTGGTGTGTTGGGTTCTGTATGGTGTTATTGGTGCTGTTGGGTTCTGTATGGTGTTATTGGTGTGTTGGGTTCTGTATGTGTTATTGGTGTGTTGGGTTCTGTATGGTGTTATTGGTGCTGTTGGGTTCTGTATGGTGTTATTGGTGCTGTTGGGTTCTGTATGGTGTTATTGGTGCTGTTGGGTTCTGTATGGTGTTATTGGTGCTGTTGGGTTCTGTATGGTGTTATTGGTGCTGTTGGGTTCTGTATGGTGTTATTGGTGTGTTGGGTTCTGTATGGTGTTATTGGTGCTGTTGGGTTCTGTATGGTGTTATTGGTGTGTTGGGTTCTGTATGGTGTTATTGGTGCTGTTGGGTTCTGTATGGTGTTATTGGTGCTGTTGGGTTCTGTATGGTGTTATTGGTGTGTTGGGTTCTGTATGGTGTTATTGGTGTGTTGGGTTCTGTATGGTGTTATTGGTGTGTTGGGTTCTGTATGGTGTTATTGGTGCTGTTGGGTTCTGTATGGTGTTATTGGTGTGTTGGGTTCTGTATGGTGTTATTGGTGCTGTTGGGTTCTGTTATCGGTCAGAGATAGAGGTGTAATGGGTGTGTTGGGTTCTGTTATCGGTCAGAGATAGAGGTATAATGGGTGTGTTGGGTTCTGTTATCGGTCAGAGATAGAGGTATAATGGGTGTGTTGGGTTCTGTTATCGGTCAGAGATAGAGGTGTATTGGGTTCTGTTATCGGTCAGAGATAGAGGTGTAATGGGTTCTGTTATCGGTCAGAGATAGAGGTATAATGGGTGTGTTGGGTTCTGTTATCGGTCAGAGATAGAGGTGTAATGGGTTCTGTATGGTGTTATTGGTGCTGTTGGGTTCTGTATGGTGTTATTGGTGCTGTTGGGTTCTGTATGGTGTTATTGGTGCTGTTGGGTTCTGTATGGTGTTATTGGTGCTGTTGGGTTCTGTTATCGGTCAGAGATAGAGGTGTAATGGGTTCTGTATGGTGTTATTGGTGTGTTGGGTTCTGTTATCGGTCAGAGATAGAGGTGTAATGGGTTCTGTATGGTGTTATTGGTGCTGTTGGGTTCTGTTATCGGTCAGAGATAGAGGTGTAATGGGTTCTGTATGGTGTTATTGGTGCTGTTGGGTTCTGTATGGTGTTATTGGTGCTGTTGGGTTCTGTTATCGGTCAGAGATAGAGGTGTAATGGGTTCTGTATGGTGTTATTGGTGTGTTGGGTTCTGTTATCGGTCAGAGATAGAGGTGTAATGGGTTCTGTATGGTGTTATTGGTGCTGTTGGGTTCTGTTATCGGTCAGAGATAGAGGTATAATGGGTTTGCACTCAAAAAGATGTCGCATTACATTTTTACAAATATTTTCACTGCATCAGGTATATGGGATGCGGCCATAGCAACATATAACAAGCAACACGTAGCATGCAGACAGACAAACGTATAACAAGCAACACGTAGCATGCAGACAGACAAACGTATAACAAGCAACACGTAGCATGCAGACAGACAAACGTATAACAAGCATCACGTAGCATGCAGACAGACAAACGTATAACAAGCAACACGTAGCATGCAGACAGACAAACGTATAACAAGCATCACGTAGCATGCAGACAGACAAACGTATAACAAGCATCACGTAGCATGCAGACAGACAAACGTATAACAAGCATCACGTAGCATGCAGACAGAAGAACATAACAAGCAACACGTAGCATGCAGGCAGAGGAACAATACATAAGCAACACGTAGCATGCAGACAGAGGAACATAGAACAAACAACACGTAGCATGCAGACAGACAAACGTATAACAAGCATCACGTAGCACGCAGACAGAAGAACATAACAAGCAACACGTAGCATGCAGGCAGAGGAACAATACACAAGCAACACGTAGCATGCAGACAGAGGAACATAGAACAAACAACACGTAGCATGCAGACAGAGAAAGAGAACAAGCAGTAGCATGCAGACAGAGAAAGATAGAACAAGCAGACAGAGAAAGATAGAAAGCAACAAACAGACAGAGAAAGATAGAACAAGCAACACGTACGTAGCATGCAGACAGAGAAAGATAGAACAAGCAACACGTAGCATGCAGACAGAGAAAGATAGAACAAGCAACACGTAGCATGCAGACAGAGAAAGATAGAACAAGCAACACGTAGCATGCAGACAGAGAAACATAGAACAAACAACACGTAGCATGCAGACAGAGAAAGATAGAACAAGCATGCAGACAGAGAAAGATAGAACAAGCAACACGTAGCATGCAGACAGAGAAAGATAGAACAAGCAACACGTAGCATGCAGACAGAGAAAGATAGAACAAGCAACACGTAGCATGCAGACAGAGAAACATAGAACAAACAACACGTAGCATGCAGACAGAGAAACATAGAACAAGCAACACGTAGCATGCAGACAGAGAAACATAGAACAAGCAACACGTAGCATGCAGACAGAGAAACATAGAACAAACAACACGTAGCATGCAGACAGAGAAAGATAGAACAAACAACACGTAGCATGCAGACAGAGAAAGAGAACAAACAACACGTAGCATGCAGACAGAGAAAGATAGAACAAACAACACGTAGCATGCAGACAGAGAAAGAGAACAAACAACACGTAGCATGCAGACAGAGGAACATAGAACAAACACGTAGCATGCAGACAGAGGAACATAGAACAAACAACACGTAGCATGCAGACAGAGAAAGAGAACAAACAACACGTAGCATGCAGACAGAGGAACATAGAACAAGCAACACGTAGCATGCAGACAGAGAAACATAGAACAAGCAACACGTAGCATGCAGACAGAGAAACATAGAACAAGCAACACGTAGCATGCAGACAGAGGAACATAGAACAAGCAACACGTAGCATGCAGACAGAGAAACATAGAACAAGCAACACGTAGCATGCAGACAGAGAAACATAGAACAAGCAACACGTAGCATGCAGACAGAGGAACATAGAACAAGCAACACGTAGCATGCAGACAGAGAAACATAGAACAAGCAACACGTAGCATGCAGACAGAGAAAGATAGAACAAACAACACGTAGCATGCAGACAGAGGAACATAGAACAAGAAAGATAGAACAAGCACGTAGCATGCAGACAGAGAAACATAGAACAAGCAACACGTAGCATGCAGACAGAGAAAGAGAACAAACAACACGTAGCATGCAGACAGAGAAAGAGAACAAACAACACGTAGCATGCAGACAGAGAAACATAGAACAAACAACACGTAGCATGCAGACAGAGAAAGAGAACAAACAACACGTAGCATGCAGACAGAGGAACATAGAACAAACAACACGTAGCATGCAGACAGAGAAACATAGAACAAGCAACACGTAGCATGCAGACAGAGAAACATAGAACAAGCAACACGTAGCATGCAGACAGAGGAACATAGAACAAGCAACACGTAGCATGCAGACAGAGAAACATAGAACAAGCAACACGTAGCATGCAGACAGAGAAAGAGAACAAGCAACACGTAGCATGCAGACAGAGAAAGATAGAACAAGCAACACGTAGCATGCAGACAGAGAAAGATAGAACAAGCAACACGTAGCATGCAGACAGAGAAACATAGAACAAACAACACGTAGCATGCAGACAGAGAAAGAGAACAAACAACACGTAGCATGCAGACAGAGAAAGATAGAACAAACAACACGTAGCATGCAGACAGAGGAACATAGAACAAACAACACGTAGCATGCAGACAGAGAAAGAGAACAAACAACACGTAGCATGCAGACAGAGAAAGATAGAACAAACAACACGTAGCATGCAGACAGAGGAACATAGAACAAACAACACGTAGCATGCAGACAGAGCATGCAACATAGAAAAACAAACAACACGTAGCATGCAGACAGAGAAACATAGAACAAACAACACGTAGCATGCAGACAGAGATAAGATAGAACAAACAACACGTAGCATGCAGACAGAGGAACATAGAACAAACAACACGTAGCATGCAGACAGAGAAAGAGAACAAGCAACACGTAGCATGCAGACAGAGAAAGAGAACAAGCAACACGTAGCATGCAGACAGAGAAAGATAGAACAAGCAACACGTAGCATGCAGACAGAGAAAGATAGAACAAACAACACGTAGCATGCAGACAGAGAAACATAGAACAAGCAACACGTAGCATGCAGACAGAGAAACATAGAACAAACAACACGTAGCATGCAGACAGAGAAAGAGAACAAACAACACGTAGCATGCAGACAGAGAAAGAGAACAAACAACACGTAGCATGCAGACAGAGAAAGAGAACAAACAACACGTAGCATGCAGACAGAGAAAGATAGAACAAACAACACGTAGCATGCAGACAGAGAAAGATAGAACAAACAACACGTAGCATGCAGACAGAGAAAGATAGAACAAACAACACGTAGCATGCAGACAAAACATAGAACAAACAACACGTAGCATGCAGACAGAGAAACATAGAACAAACAACACGTAGCATGCAGACAGAGGAAAGACTAGAACAAACAACACGTAGCAAGATAGAACAAACAACACGTAGCATGCAGACAGAGGAACATAGAACAAGCAACACGTAGCATGCAGACAGAGGAACATAGAACAAGCAACACGTAGCATGCAGACAGAGAAAGATAGAACAAGCAACACGTAGCATGCAGACAGAGAAACATAGAACAAGCAACACGTAGCATGCAGACAGAGAAACATAGAACAAGCAACACGTAGCATGCAGACAGAGAAACATAGAACAAGCAACACGTAGCATGCAGACAGAGAAACATAGAACAAGCAACACGTAGCATGCAGACAGAGAAACATAGAACAAGCAACACGTAGCATGCAGACAGAGAAACATAGAACAAACAACACGTAGCATGCAGACAGAGAAACATAGAACAAGCAACACGTAGCATGCAGACAGAGAAACATAGAACAAACAACACGTAGCATGCAGACAGAGAAAGAGAACAAACAACACGTAGCATGTAGACAGAGAAAGAGAACAAGCAACAGAACAAACAACACGTAGACAGAGAAAGATAGATGCAGACAGAGAAAGATAGAACAAACAACACGTAGCATGCAGACAGAGAAACATAGAACAAACAACACGTAGCATGCAGACAGAGGAACATAGAACAAACAACACGTAGCATGCAGACAGAGAAACATAGAACAAGCAACACGTAGCATGCAGACAGAGGAACATAGAACAAGCAACACGTAGCATGCAGACAGAGAAACATAGAACAAACAACACGTAGCATGCAGACAGAGAAACATAGAACAAGCAACACGTAGCATGCAGACAGAGAAACATAGAACAAGCAACACGTAGCATGCAGACAGAGGAACATAGAACAAGCAACACGTAGCATGCAGACAGAGAAACATAGAACAAGCAACACGTAGCATGCAGACAGAGAAACATAGAACAAACAACACGTAGCATGCAGACAGAGAAACATAGAACAAACAACACGTAGCATGCAGACAGAGAAACATAGAACAAACAACACGTAGCATGCAGACAGAGGAACATAGAACAAACAACACGTAGCATGCAGACAGAGAAACATAGAACAAACAACACGTAGCATGCAGACAGAGGAACATAGAACAAACAACACGTAGCATGCAGACAGAGGAACATAGAACAAACAACACGTAGCATGCAGACAGAGGAACATAGAACAAACAACACGTAGCATGCAGACAGAGAAACATAGAACAAACAACACGTAGCATGCAGACAGAGGAACATAGAACAAACAACACGTAGCATGCAGACAGAGGAACATAGAACAAACAACACGTAGCATGCAGACAGAGAAACATAGAACAAACAACACGTAGCATGCAGACAGAGAAACATAGAACAAACAACACGTAGCATGCAGACAGAGGAACATAGAACAAACAACACGTAGCATGCAGACAGAGGAACATAGAACAAACAACACGTAGCATGCAGACAGAGGAACATAGAACAAACAACACGTAGCATGCAGACAGAGGAACATAGAACAAGCAACACGTAGCATGCAGACAGAGGAACATAGAACAAGCAACACGTAGCATGCAGACAGAGAAACATAGAACAAACAACACGTAGCATGCAGACAGAGGAACATAGAACAAGCAACACGTAGCATGCAGACAGAGCAACATAGAACAAGCAACACGTAGCATGCAGACAGAGCAATAGCACAAAAAGCAACAAAACTAAATACATAAAAGCAAAAGTGTTTCCACACCTCAGCAGCTACAGACAACATGGAAAGCAGCAATACACAGCTAGGGACCATGTTCACAAGTCTGATTGGTCTTTAGCCATGTCTTTATGTTCACAAGTCTGATTGGTCTTTAGCCATGTCTTTATGTTCACAAGTCTGATTGGTCTTTAGCCATGTCTTTATGTTCACAAGTCTGATTGGTCTTTAGCCATGTCTTTATGTTCACAAGTCTGATTGGTCTTTAGCCATGTCTTTATGTTCACAAGTCTGATTGGTCTTTAGCCATGTCTTTATGTTCACAAGTTTGATTGGTCTTTAGCCATGTCTTTATGTTCACACTTCTGATTGGTCTTTAGCCATGTCTTTATGTTCACAAGTTTGATTGGTCTTTAGCCATGTCTTTATGTTCACTAGTCTGATTGGTCTTTAGCCATGTCTTTATGTTCACAAGTCTGATTGGTCTTTAGCCATGTCTTTATGTTCACAAGTCTGATTGGTCTTTAGCCATGTCTTTATGTTCACAAGTCTGATTGGTCTTTAGCCATGTCTTTATGTTCACAAGTCTGATTGGTCTTTAGCCATGTCTTTATGTTCACTAGTCTGATTGGTCTTTAGCCATGTCTTTATGTTCACAAGTCTGATTGGTCTTTATGTTCACAAGTCTGATTGGTCTTTAGCCATGTCTTTATGTTCACAAGTCTGATTGGTCTTTAGCCATGTCTTTATGTTCACTAGTCTGATTGGCCTTTAGCCATGTCTTTATGTTCACAAGTCTGATTGGTCTTTAGCCATGTCTTTATGTTCACAAGTCTGATTGGTCTTTAGCCATGTCTTTATGTTCACAAGTCTGATTGGTCTTTAGCCATGTCTTTATGTTCACTAGTCTGATTGGTCTTTAGCCATGTCTTTATGTTCACTAGTCTGATTGGCCTTTAGCCATGTCTTTATGTTCACAAGTCTGATTGGTCTTTAGCCATGTCTTTATGTTCACAAGTTTGATTGGTCTTTAGCCATGTCTTTATGTTCACAAGTTTGATTGGTCTTTAGCCATGTCTTTATGCTCACAAGTCTGATTGGTCTTTAGCCATGTCTTTATGTTCACAAGTCTGATTGGTCTTTAGCCATGTCTTTATGTTCACTAGTCTGATTGGCCTTTAGCCATGTCTTTATGTTCACAAGTCTGATTGGTCTTTATGTTCACAAGTCTGATTGGTCTTTAGCCATGTCTTTATGTTCACTAGTCTGATTGGCCTTTAGCCATGTCTTTATGTTCACAAGTCTGATTGGTCTTTATGTTCACAAGTCTGATTGGTCTTTAGCCATGTCTTTATGTTCACAACGTCTGATTGGTCTTTAGCCATGTCTTTATGTTCACAAGTCTGATTGGTCTTTAGCCATGTCTTTATGTTCACTAGTCTGATTGGTCTTTAGCCATGTCTTTATGTTCACACGTCTGATTGGCCTTTAGCCATGTCTTTATGTTCACAAGTCTGATTGGTCTTTATGTTCACAAGTCTGATTGGTCTTTAGCCATGTCTTTATGTTCACAAGTCTGATTGGTCTTTAGCCATGTCTTTATGTTCACAAGTCTGATTGGTCTTTAGCCATGTCTTTATGTTCACTAGTCTGATTGGCCTTTAGCCATGTCTTTATGTTCACAAGTCTGATTGGTCTTTATGTTCACAAGTCTGATTGGTCTTTAGCCATGTCTTTATGTTCACTAGTCTGATTGGCCTTTAGCCATGTCTTTATGTTCACAAGTCTGATTGGTCTTTAGCCATGTCTTTATGTTCACAAGTCTGATTGGTCTTTAGCCATGTCTTTATGTTCACAAGTCTGATTGGTCTTTAGCCATGTCTTTATGTTCACAAGTCTGATTGGTCTTTAGTCTTTAGCCATGTCTTTATGTTCACAAGTCTGATTGGTCTTTAGCCATGTCTTTATGTTCACTAGTCTGATTGGCCTTTAGCCATGTCTTTATGTTCACAAGTCTGATTGGTCTTTAGCCATGTCTTTATGTTCACAAGTTTGATTGGTCTTTAGCCATGTCTTTATGTTCACAAGTCTGATTGGTCTTTAGTCTTTAGCCATGTCTTTATGTTCACAAGTCTGATTGGTCTTTAGCCATGTCTTTATGTTCACAAGTCTGATTGGTCTTTAGCCATGTCTTTATGTTCACAAGTCTGATTGGTCTTTAGCCATGTCTTTATGTTCACAAGTCTGATTGGTCTTTAGCCATGTCTTTATGTTCACAAGTCTGATTGGTCTTTAGCCATGTCTTTATGTTCACAAGTCTGATTGGTCTTTAGCCATGTCTTTATGTTCACAAGTCTGATTGGTCTTTAGCCATGTCTTTATGTTCACAAGTCTGATTGGTCTTTAGCCATGTCTTTATGTTCACAAGTCTGATTGGTCTTTAGCCATGTCTTTATGTTCACTAGTCTGATTGGCCTTTAGCCATGTCTTTATGTTCACAAGTCTGATTGGTCTTTAGCCATGTCTTTATGTTCACAAGTTTGATTGGTCTTTAGCCATGTCTTTATGTTCACAAGTCTGATTGGTCTTTAGCCATGTCTTTATGTTCACAAGTCTGATTGGTCTTTAGCCATGTCTTTATGTTCACAAGTCTGATTGGTCTTTAGCCATGTCTTTATGTTCACAAGTCTGATTGGCCTTTAGCCATGTCTTTATGTTCACAAGTCTGATTGGTCTTTAGCCATGTCTTTATGTTCACAAGTTTGATTGGTCTTTAGCCATGTCTTTATGTTCACAAGTTTGATTGGTCTTTAGCCATGTCTTTATGCTCACAAGTCTGATTGGTCTTTAGCCATGTCTTTATGTTCACAAGTCTGATTGGTCTTTAGCCATGTCTTTATGTTCACTAGTCTGATTGGTCTTTAGCCATGTCTTTATGTTCACAAGTCTGATTGGTCTTTATGCTCACAAGTCTGATTGGTCTTTAGCCATGTCTTTATGTTCACTAGTCTGATTGGTCTTTAGCCATGTCTTTATGTTCACAAGTCTGATTGGTCTTTATGTTCACACGTCTGATTGGTCTTTAGCCATGTCTTTATGTTCACACGTCTGATTGGTCTTTAGCCATGTCTTTATGTTCACTAGTCTGATTGGTCTTTAGCCATGTCTTTATGTTCACAAGTCTGATTGGTCTTTAGCCATGTCTTTATGTTCACTAGTCTGATTGGTCTTTATGTTCACAAGTCTGATTGGTCTTTATGTTCACAAGTCTGATTGGTCTTTAGCCATGTCTTTATGTTCACAAGTCTGATTGGTCTTTAGCCATGTCTTTATGTTCACAAGTTTGATTGGTCTTTAGCCATGTCTTTATGTTCACTAGTCTGATTGGTCTTTAGCCATGTCTTTATGTTCACAAGTCTGATTGGTCTTTATGTTCACAAGTCTGATTGGTCTTTAGCCATGTCTTTATGTTCACAAGTCTGATTGGTCTTTAGCCATGTCTTTATGTTCACAAGTCTGATTGGTCTTTAGCCATGTCTTTATGTTCACAAGTCTGATTGGTCTTTAGCCATGTCTTTATGTTCACAAGTTTGATTGGTCTTTAGCCATGTCTTTATGTTCACAAGTTTGATTGGTCTTTAGCCATGTCTTTATGTTCACAAGTCTGATTGGTCTTTAGCCATGTCTTTATGTTCACAAGTCTGATTGGTCTTTAGCCATGTCTTTATGTTCACTAGTCTGATTGGCCTTTAGCCATGTCTTTATGTTCACAAGTTTGATTGGTCTTTAGCCATGTCTTTATGTTCACTAGTCTGATTGGTCTTTAGCCATGTCTTTATGTTCACAAGTCTGATTGGTCTTTAGCCATGTCTTTATGTTCACTAGTCTGATTGGTCTTTATGTTCACAAGTTTGATTGGCCTTTAGCCATGTCTTTATGTTCACTAGTCTGATTGGCCTTTAGCCATGTCTTTATGTTCACAAGTCTGATTGGTCTTTAGCCATGTCTTTATGTTCACTAGTCTGATTGGTCTTTATGTTCACAAGTCTGATTGGTCTTTAGCCATGTCTTTATGTTCACTAGTCTGATTGGTCTTTATGTTCACAAGTTTGATTGGCCTTTAGCCATGTCTTTATGTTCACTAGTCTGATTGGCCTTTAGCCATGTCTTTATGTTCACAAGTTTGATTGGTCTTTAGCCATGTCTTTATGTTCACTAGTCTGATTGGTCTTTAGCCATGTCTTTATGTTCACTAGTCTGATTGGTCTTTATGTTCACAAGTCTGATTGGTCTTTAGCCATGTCTTTATGTTCACAAGTCTGATTGGTCTTTAGTCTTTAGCCATGTCTTTATGTTCACAAGTCTGATTGGTCTTTAGCCATGTCTTTATGTTCACAAGTTTGATTGGTCTTTAGCCATGTCTTTATGTTCACTAGTCTGATTGGTCTTTAGCCATGTCTTTATGCTCACAAGTCTGATTGGTCTTTAGCCATGTCTTTATGTTCACACGTCTGATTGGTCTTTAGCCATGTCTTTATGTTCACAAGTCTGATTGGCCTTTAGCCATGTCTTTATGTTCACAAGTTTGATTGGCCTTTAGCCATGTCTTTATGTTCACTAGTCTGATTGGCCTTTAGCCATGTCTTTATGTTCACAAGTTTGATTGGCCTTTAGCCATGTCTTTATGTTCACTAGTCTGATTGGTCTTTAGCCATGTCTTTATGTTCACAAGTCTGATTGGTCTTTAGCCATGTCTTTATGTTCACTAGTCTGATTGGTCTTTATGTTCACAAGTTTGATTGGCCTTTAGCCATGTCTTTATGTTCACTAGTCTGATTGGCCTTTAGCCATGTCTTTATGTTCACAAGTTTGATTGGTCTTTAGCCATGTCTTTATGTTCACTAGTCTGATTGGTCTTTAGCCATGTCTTTATGTTCACTAGTCTGATTGGTCTTTAGCCATGTCTTTATGTTCACAAGTCTGATTGGTCTTTAGCCATGTCTTTATGTTCACTAGTCTGATTGGTCTTTATGTTCACAAGTCTGATTGGTCTTTATGTTCACAAGTCTGATTGGTCTTTAGCCATGTCTTTATGTTCACTAGTCTGATTGGTCTTTATGTTCACAAGTCTGATTGGTCTTTATGTTCACTAGTCTGATTGGTCTTTATGTTCACTAGTCTGATTGGTCTTTAGCCATGTCTTTATGTTCACTAGTCTGATTGGTCTTTATGTTCACAAGTCTGATTGGTCTTTAGCCATGTCTTTATGTTCACAAGTTTGATTGGTCTTTAGCCATGTCTTTATGTTCACAAGTCTGATTGGTCTTTAGCCATGTCTTTATGTTCACAAGTCTGATTGGTCTTTAGCCATGTCTTTATGTTCACAAGTCTGATTGGTCTTTAGCCATGTCTTTATGTTCACACGTCTGATTGGTCTTTAGCCATGTCTTTATGTTCACAAGTCTGATTGGCCTTTAGCCATGTCTTTATGTTCACAAGTTTGATTGGCCTTTAGCCATGTCTTTATGTTCACTAGTCTGATTGGCCTTTAGCCATGTCTTTATGTTCACAAGTTTGATTGGTCTTTAGCCATGTCTTTATGTTCACTAGTCTGATTGGTCTTTAGCCATGTCTTTATGTTCACTAGTCTGATTGGCCTTTAGCCATGTCTTTATGTTCACAAGTTTGATTGGTCTTTAGCCATGTCTTTATGTTCACTAGTCTGATTGGTCTTTAGCCATGTCTTTATGTTCACAAGTCTGATTGGTCTTTATGTTCACAAGTTTGATTGGCCTTTAGCCATGTCTTTATGTTCACTAGTCTGATTGGCCTTTAGCCATGTCTTTATGTTCACAAGTCTGATTGGTCTTTAGCCATGTCTTTATGTTCACAAGTCTGATTGGTCTTTATGTTCACAAGTCTGATTGGTCTTTAGCCATGTCTTTATGTTCACAAGTCTGATTGGTCTTTAGCCATGTCTTTATGTTCACTAGTCTGATTGGTCTTTATGTTCACAAGTCTGATTGGTCTTTATGTTCACAAGTCTGATTGGTCTTTAGCCATGTCTTTATGTTCACTAGTCTGATTGGTCTTTATGTTCACAAGTCTGATTGGTCTTTATGTTCACTAGTCTGATTGGTCTTTATGTTCACTAGTCTGATTGGTCTTTAGCCATGTCTTTATGTTCACTAGTCTGATTGGTCTTTATGTTCACAAGTCTGATTGGTCTTTATGTTCACTAGTCTGATTGGTCTTTATGTTCACTAGTCTGATTGGTCTTTAGCCATGTCTTTATGTTCACTAGTCTGATTGGTCTTTAGCCATGTCTTTATGTTCACAAGTCTGATTGGTCTTTAGCCATGTCTTTATGTTCACAAGTCTGATTGGCCTTTAGCCATGTCTTTATGCTCACAAGTCTGATTGGTCTTTATGTTCACAAGTCTGATTGGTCTTTAGCCATGTCTTTATGTTCACAAGTCTGAATGGTCTTTAGCCATGTCTTTATGTTCACAAGTCTGATTGGTCTTTAGCCATGTCTTTATGTTCACAAGTCTGAATGGTCTTTAGCCATGTCTTTATGTTCACAAGTCTGAATGGTCTTTAGCCGTGTCTTTATGTTCACAAGTCTGATTGGTCTTTAGCCATGTCTTTATGTTCACAAGTCTGATTGGTCTTTAGCCATGTCTTTATGTTCACAAATCTGATTGGTCTTTAGCCATGTCTTTATGTTCACAAGTCTGATTGGTCTTTAGCCATGTCTTTATGTTCACAAGTCTGAATGGTCTTTAGTCTTTAGCCATGTCTTTATGTTCACAAGTCTGATTGGTCTTTAGTCTTTAGCCATGTCTTCATTTGATTTATTTGACCTTTATTTATACAGGTTTTTCTCATTGAGATAACATCTCTTTTCCAAGAGAGACCTGGTCCAATAGCAGCAGGGGGAACAACGTTTCAGACTTAACAACTTGCAGACACCAACACAACATTAAACACAACTATAAACACACATACAGTACAACAAAAACATTTTACTTTAAAAACACGAAAGTCTTGACTAAAAACAGCTGGCCTAAAAACAATTACACTCGTCTATGATATATACATGGATCAAGTGTTTAAACTCCACCAACGAAACTAGATCATCAAATGTTAAAATGTTCAGGAGAGAATTCCAGGACCATGGAGCTAAGTAATTAAAACTATATTTTTGTGAAGGTGTGATAGGTGATGCAGTTTTGTGTGTCTGATGGCAGTGCATTCCAGACAAGGGAAGCTCTCACAGAGAATGCAGATTGACTAAAGTTGCTTTTCTTTAAGGGAACTATACAGTCACCTCTCATGGCAGACCTTGTGGATCAGCTGCCATGACTTTGGGTTTTCTGTTTAACTAAAGTACTGCGTGGAGGGGGAGGAGCCAGGCCATTTAGGATCTTGAATACAAGACATGCGTCAGTGTATGTCGTGCTTTCTGAGGATGTGACAATGATGATGGCTGTTGGGCTTCCTGTCAAGCACTTTGAGAGCCTGTTTGTACAGACTGAATGTGTTACAATGTTGTACAGCAATCTCGGCCCAGTGTACTGACATGTGACCTACTTGTTGTGTGTGTGTACTGACATGTGACCTACTGGTTGTGTGTGTGTACTGACATGTGACCTACTGGTTGTGTGTGTGTACTGACATGTGACCTACTTGTTGTGTGTGTGTACTGACATGTGACCTACTTGTTGTGTGTGTGTACTGACACGTGACCTACTTGTTGTGTGTGTGTACTGACATGTGACCTACTGGTTGTGTGTGTGTGTACTGACATGTGACCTACTGGTTGTGTGTGTGTACTGACATGTGACCTACTGGTTGTGTGTGTGTGTACTGACATGTGACCTACTGGTTGTGTGTGTGTACTGACATGTGACCTACTGGTTGTGTGTGTGTACTGACATGTGACCTACTGGTTGTGTGTGTGTGTACTGACATGTGACCTACTGGTTGTGTGTGTGTACTGACACATGACCTACTTGTTGTGTGTGTGTACTGACATGTGACCTACTGGTTGTGTGTGTGTACTGACATGTGACCTACTGGTTGTGTGTGTGTACTGACATGTGACCTACTGGTTGTGTGTGTGTACTGACATGTGACCTACTGGTTGTGTGTGTGTGTACTGACATGTGACCTACTGGTTGTGTGTGTGTACTGACACATGACCTACTTGTTGTGTGTGTGTACTGACACATGACCTACTTGTTGTGTGTGTGTACTGACATGTGACCTACTGGTTGTGTGTGTCTGTACTGACATGTGACCTACTGGTTGTGTGTGTGTGTACTGACATGTGACCTACTGGTTGTGTGTGTGTACTGACATGTGACCTACTGGTTGTGTGTGTGTACTGACATGTGACCTACTGGTTGTGTGTGTGTGTACTGACATGTGACCTACTGGTTGTGTGTGTGTACTGACATGTGACCTACTGGTTGTGTGTGTGTGTACTGACATGTGACCTACTGGTTGTGTGTGTGTACTGACATGTGACCTACTGGTTGTGTGTGTGTGTACTGACATGTGACCTACTGGTTGTGTGTGTGTGTACTGACATGTGACCTACTGGTTGTGTGTGTGTGTACTGACATGTGACCTACTGGTTGTGTGTGTGTACTGACATGTGACCTACTGGTTGTGTGTGTGTACTGACATGTGACCTACTGGTTGTGTGTATGTACTGACATGTGACCTACTGGTTGTGTGTGTGTACTGACATGTGACCTACTGGTTGTGTGTGTGTACTGACATGTGACCTACTGGTTGTGTGTGTGTGTACTGACATGTGACCTACTGGTTGTGTGTGTGTGTACTGACATGTGACCTACTGGTTGTGTGTGTACTGACATGTGACCTACTGGTTGTGTGTGTGTGTACTGACATGTGACCTACTGGTTGTGTGTGTACTGACATGTGACCTACTGGTTGTGTGTGTGTACTGACATGTATGTTTAACTGATAGATGCACACACATACTACATGTTCATGTTTTTAAATGGAAGTATTTTGTCTGTAATGTATTTTTCGATATATGTGTTGGACCCCAGTAAGACTAGCTGTCTCCTAATGGGGATCCTAATAAAATATAAAATGCATTCAGCCATACACATACATTTTTTAAACTATTTTTTTTAAATTTCACCTTTATATTATTTCACCTTTTAATTTTATTTCACCTTTATATTAACCAGGTAGGCCAGTTGAGAACACCTTTATATTAACCAGGTAGGCCAGTTGAGAACACCTTTATATTAACCAGGTAGGCCAGTTGAGAACACCTTTATATTAACCAGGTAGGCCAGTTGAGAACACCTTTATATTAACCAGGTAGGCCAGTTGAGAAAACCTTTATATTAACCAGGTTGTAACGGCGTTCTTCGTTTGTCGAAAGAGAGTCGGACCGAAATGCAGCGTAGTGGTTACTCATGACTTTAATAGAAAAAGTGACACATGAAATAACGATACAAAATACAAAACAACAAACGGAACGTGAAACCTAATACAGCCTATCTGGTGAAACTACACAGAGACAGGAACAATCACCCACGAAATACAAAGCGAAACTCAGGCTACCTAAATACGGTTCCCAATCATAGACAACGAGAATCACCTGACTCTGATTGAAAACCGCCTCAGGCAGCCAAGCCTATACAACACCCCTAATCAGCCGCGATCCCAAATACTACAAACCCCAATACGACAATACAATAACATAAACCCATGTCACACCCTGGCCTGACCAAATATATAACGAAAACACAAAATACAATGACCAAGGCGTGACACAGGTAGGCCAGTTGAGAACACCTTTATATTAACCAGGTAAACTAGTTGAGAACACCTTTATATTAACCAGGTAGGCCAGTTGAGAACACCTTTATATTAACCAGGTAGGCTAGTTGAGAACACCTTTATATTAACCAGGTAGGCCAGTTGAGAACACCTTTATATTAACCAGGTAGGCCAGTTGAGAACACCTTTATATTAACCAGGTAAACTAGTTGAGAACACCTTTATATTAACCAGGTAGGCCAGTTGAGAACACCTTTATTTAACCAGGTAGGCCAGTTGAGAACACCTTTATATTAACCAGGTAGGCCAGTTGAGAACACCTTTATATTAACCTGGTAGGCTAGTTGAGAACACCTTTATTTAACCAGGTAGGCCAGTTGAGAACAAGTTCTCATTTACAACTGCTAGCTGGCCAAGATAAAGCAAAGCAGTGCGACACAAACAACAACACAGAGTTACACATGAAATAAACAAGCATACAGTCAATAACACAATACAAATAACCGATCTCTATACAGTGTGTGGATGAGGAGGTAAGGCAATAAATAGGCCATAGTAGCGAAGTATTTACAATTCAGCAAATTAACACTGGAGTGATAGATGAGCAGATGATGATGTGCAATTAGTGATACTGGTTGTGCAAAAGAGCAAAAAAGTAAATAAAAACATGATGGGGATGAGGTAGGTAGATAATGATATGCCATACTGCAGCTGGCTGACTGGCTTCCTGAACATCTCCTGTCTGTCGTTCCATTGGAACTCCAACCCAGTAAACCACAGACAGCGTTTTAAAATGTATTCTTCTTCTTCTTTCAGTTTCGCACATTTGACCCATGTAAGCAGCTGTGGTGCAGTCACCCTGACAACCCATACTTCTGCAAGACCAAAAAAGGCCCTCCTCTGGATGGTACTGAGTGTGCTCCTGGGAAGGTGAGAACTCCTCCTAAACTATGCATGACTACGTAACCATTAGCTCAGCTTGTTGTTGTGTCTGTCTGACTGTCCTCTGTCTCCTCTATAGTGGTGCTATAAAGGTCACTGCATGTGGAAGAATGTCAACCAGGTGACGCAGGATGGCTCCTGGGGCTCTTGGACGAAATATGGTTCCTGTTCCCGCTCCTGTGGGACCGGGGTTCGCTTCAGAACTCGCCAGTGCAACAACCCAGTGTAAGACCCGGCACACGTTCCCCCAAGCTCCTAACTCCTCCCATAGCACCACACTCCTCCTAACCCCTCCCATAGCACCACCCTCCTCCTAACCCCTCCCATAGCACCACACTCCTCCTAACCCCTCCAATAGCACCACACTCCTCCTAACCCCTCCCATAGCACCACCCTCCTCCTAACTCCTCCCATAGCACCACCCTCCTCCTAACCCCTCCCATAGCACCACACTCCTCCTAACTCCTCCCATAGCACCACACTCCCCCTAAAACCTAACTCCTCTCATAGCACCACACTCCTCCTAACTCCTCCCATAGCACCACACTCCTCCTAACCCCTCCCATAGCACCACACTCCTCCTAAGTCCTCCCATAGCACCACACTCCTCCTAACCCCTCCCATAGCACCACACTCCTCCTAACCCCTCCCATAGCACCACACTCCTCCTAACCCCTCCCATAGCACCACACTCTTCCTAACTCCTCCCATAGCACCACACTCCTCCTAACCCCTCCCATAGCACCACACTCCTCCTAACCCCTCCCATAGCACCACACTCCTCCTAACCCCTCCCGTAGCACCACACTCCTCCTAACCCCTCCCATAGCACCACACTCCTCCTAACCCTTCCCATAGCACCACACTCCTCCTAACCCCTCCCATAGCACCACATTCCCCCTAAAACCTCCCATAGCACCACACTCCTCCTAACTCCTCCCATAGCACCACACTCCTCCTAACTCCTCCCATAGCACCACACTCCTCCTAACCCCTCCCATAGCACCACCCTCCTCCTAACTCCTCCCATAGCACCACCCTCCTCCTAACCCCTCCCATAGCACCACACTCCTCCTAACTCCTCCCATAGCACCACACTCCTCCTAACCCCTCCCATAGCACCACACTCCTCCTAACTCCTCCCATAGCACCACACTCCTCCTAACCCCTCCCATCGCACCACACTCCTCCTAAGCCCTCCCATAGCACCACACTCCTCCTAACCCCTCCCATAGCACCACACTCCTCCTAACCCCTCCCATAGCACCACACTCCTCCTAACCCCTCCCATAGCACCACACTCTTCCTAACTCCTCCCATAGCACCACACTCCTCCTAACCCCTCCCATAGCACCACACTCCTCCTAACCCCTCCCATAGCACCACACTCCTCCTAACCCCTCCCGTAGCACCACACTCCTCCTAACCCCTCCCATAGCACCACACTCCTCCTAACCCTTCCCATAGCACCACACTCCTCCTAACCCCTCCCATAGCACCACATTCCCCCTAAAACCTCCCATAGCACCACACTCCTCCTAACTCCTCCCATAGCACCACACTCCCCCTAACTCCTAACTCCTCCCATAGAACCACACTCCTCCTAACCCCTCCCATAGCACCACACTCCTCCTAACTCCTCCCATAGCACCACACTCCTCCTAACTCCTCCCATAGCACCACACTCCTCCTAACCCCTCCCATAGCACCACACTCCTCCTAAGTCCTCCCATAGCACCACACTCCTCCTAACCCCTCCCATAGCACCACACTCCTCCTAACTCCTCCCATAGCACCACACTCCTCCTAACTCCTCCCATAGCACCACACTCCTCCTAACCCCTCTCATAGCACCACACTCCTCCTAACTCCTCCCATAGCACCACCCTCCTCCTAACCCCTCCCATAGCACCACACTCCTCCTAACCCTTCCCATAGCACCACACTCCTCCTAACCCCTCCCATAGCACCACATTCCCCCTAAAACCTCCCATAGCACCACACTCCTCCTAACTCCTCCCATAGCACCACACTCCCCCTAACTCCTAACTCCTCCCATAGAACCACACTCCTCCTAACCCCTCCCATAGCACCACACTCCTCCTAACTCCTCCCATAGCACCACACTCCTCCTAACTCCTCCCATAGCACCACACTCCTCCTAACCCCTCCCATAGCACCACACTCCTCCTAAGTCCTCCCATAGCACCACACTCCTCCTAACTCCTCCCATAGCACCACACTCCTCCTAACTCCTCCCATAGCACCACACTCCTCCTAACCCCTCTCATAGCACCACACTCCTCCTAACTCCTCCCATAGCACCACCCTCCTCCTAACCCCTCCCATAGCACCACACTCCTCCTAACTCCTCCCATAGCACCACACTCCCCCGAACTCCTAACTCCTCCCATAGAACCACACTCCTCCTAACTCCTCCCATAGCACCACACTCCTCCTAACTCCTCCCATAGCACCACACTCCTCCTAACTTCTCCCATAGCACCACACTCCTCCTAACCCCTTCCATAGCACCACACTCCCCCTAACTAGGATGTCAGGGCACCAAGGAAAATATTCAGATTACAAAGTTATAATTTTCCTAATATAACTTTCAGATATTTTAATATCTAATCATTTAGTCTTCTTATTAATGAATTATGATACTGAATTCCTCGCTGCAGACTAGTAATTAGTAATCAAATCAAATTTAATTTGTCACATACACATGGTTAGCAGATGTTAATGCGAGTGTAGCGAAATGCTTGTGCTTCTAGTTCCGACAATGCAGTAATAACCAACAAGTAATCTAGCTAACAATTCCAAAACTACTACCTTATAGACACAAGTGTAAGGGGATAAAGAATATGTACATAAATATATATGAATGAGTGATGGTACAGAGCGGCATAGGCAAGATACAATAGATGGTATTGAGTGCAGTATATACATATGAGATGAATATGTAAACAAAGTGGCATAGTTAAAGTGGCTAGTGATACATGTATTACATAAAGATGCAGTAGATGGTATCGAGTACAGTATATACATATGAGATGAGTATGTAAACAAAGTGGCTAGTGATACATGTATTACATAAAGATGCAGTAGATGATATAGAGTACAGTATATACATATACATATGAATAATGTAGGGTATGTAAACATTCTATTAGGTAGCATTGTTTAAAGTGGCTAGTGATATATTTTACATCATTTCCCATCAATTCCCATTATTAAAGTGGCTGGAGTTGAGTCAGTGTGTTGGCAGCAGCCACTCAATGTTAGTGGTGGCTGTTTAACAGTCTGATGGCCTTGATAGAAGCTGTTTTTCAGTCTCTCGGTCCCAGCTTTGATGCACCTGTACTGACCTCGCCTTCTGGATGATAGCGGGGTGAACAGGCAGTGGCTCGGGTGGTTGTTGTCCTTGATGATCTTTATGGCCTTCCTGTGACATCGGGTGGTGTAGGTGTCCTGGAGGACAGGTAGTTTGCCCCCGGTGATGCGTTGTGCAGACCTCACTACCCTTTGGAGAGCCTTATGGTTGAGGGCGGAGCAGTTGCCGTACCAGGCGGTGATACAGCCCGACAGGATGCTCTCGATTGTGCATCTGTAGAAGTTTGTGAGTGCTTTTGGTGACAAGCCGAATTTCTTCAGCCTCCTGAGGTTGAAGAGGCGCTGCTGCGCCTTCTTCACGATGCTGTCTGTGTGGGTGGACCAATTCAGTTTGTCTGTGATGTGTACGCCGAGGAACTTAAAACTTACTACCCTCTCCACTACTGTTCCATCGATGTGGATAGGGGGGTGTTCCCTCTGCTGTTTCCTGAAGTCCACAATCATCTCCTTAGTTTTGTTGACGTTGAGTGTGAGGTTATTTTCCTGACACCACACTCCGAGGGCCCTCACCTCCTCCCTGTAGGCCGTCTCGTCGTTGTTGGTAATCAAGCCTACCACTGTTGTGTCGTCCGCAAACTTGATGATTGAGTTGGAGGCGTGCGTGGCCACGCAGTCGTGGGTGAACAGGGAGTACAGGAGAGGGCTCAGAACGCACCCTTGTGGGGCCCCAGTGTTGAGGATCAGCGGGGTGGAGATGTTGTTGCCTACTCTCACCACCTGGGGGCGGCCCGTCAGGAAGTCCAGTACCCAGTTGCACAGGGCGGGGTGGAGACCCAGAGTCTCGAGCTTGGAGGGCACTATGGTGTTAAATGCCGAGCTGTAGTCGATGAACAGCATTCTCACATAGGTATTCCTCTTGTCCAGATGGGTTAGGGCAGTGTGCAGTGTGGTTGAGATTGCATCGTCTGTGGACCTATTTGGGCGGTAAGCAAATTGGAGTGGGTCTAGGGTGTCAGGTAGGGTGGAGGTGATATTGTCCTTGACTAGTCTCTCAAAGCACTTCATGATGACGGAAGTGAGTGCGACGGGGCGGTAGTCGTTTAGCTCAGTTACCTTAGCTTTCTTGGGAACAGGAACAATGAGGTGGCCCTCTTGAAGCATGTGGGAACAACAGACTGGGATAGGGATTGATTGAATATGTCCGTAAACACACCAGCCAGCTGGTCTGCGCATGCTCTGAGGGCGCGGCTGGGGATGCCGTCTGGGCCTGCAGCCTTGCGAGGGTTGAAACTTTTAAATGTTTTCCTCACGTCGGCTGCAGTGAAGGAGAGTCCGCATGTTTTAGTTGCGGGCCGTGTCAGTGCCACTGTATTGTCCTCAAAGCGGGCAAAAAAGTTATTTAGTCTCCCTGGGAGCAAGACATCCTGGCCCGTGACGGGGCTGGTTTTCTTTTTATAATCCGTGATTGACTGTACCCTGCCACATACCTCTTGTGTCTGAGCCGTTGAATTGAGATTCTACTTTGTCTCTATACTGACGCTTAGCTTGTTTGATAGCCTTGCGGAGGGAATAGCTGCACTGTTTGTATTCGGTCATGTTACCAGTCACCTTGCCCTGATTAAAAGCAGTGGTTCGCGCTTTCAGTTTCACGCGAATGCTGCCATCAATCCACGGTTTCTGGTTTGGGAATGTTTTAATCGTTGCTATGGGAACGACATCTTCAACGCACGTTCTAATGAACTCGCTCACCGAATCAACGTATTCGTCAATGTTGTTGTCTGACGCAATACGAAACATATCCCAGTCCACGTGATGGAAGCAGTCTTGAAGTGTGGAATCAGATTGGTCGGACCAGCGTTGAACAGACCTCAGCGCGGGAGCTTCTTGTTTTCGTTTCTGTCTGTAGGCAGGGATCAACAAAATGGAGTCGTGGTCAGCTTTTCCGGAAGGAGAGCGGGGCATGGCCTTATGTGCGTCGCGGAAGTTAGAATAGCAATGATCCAAGGTTTTTCCAGCCCTGGTTGCGCAATCGATATGCTGATAAAATTTAGGGAGTCTTGTTTTCAGATTAGCCTTGTTACAATCCCCAGCTACAATGAATGCAGCCTCCGGATATATGGATTCCAGTTTGCAAAGAGTCTGCTTGGGGGGGAATATATACGGCTGTGATTATAATCGAAGAGAATTCCCTTGGTAGATAATGCGGTCGACATTTGATTGTGAGGAATTCTAAATCAGGTGAACAGAAGGATTTGAGTTCCTGTATGTTGTTGTGGCCACACCACGTCACGTTAACCATGAAGCATATGCCCCCGCCCCTCTTCTTACCAGAAAGATGTTTGTTTCTGTCGGCGCGATGCGTGGAGAAACCAGCTGGCTGCACCAACTCCGATAGCGTCTCTCCAGTGAGCCATGTTTCCGTGAAGCAAAGAACGTTACAGTCTCTGATGTCCCTCTGGAATGCTACCCTTGCTCGGATTTCATCAACCTTGTTGTCAAGAGACTGGACATTGGCGAGAAGAATGCTAGGGAGTGGTGCACGATGTGCCCGTCTCCGGAATCTGACCAGAAGACCGCTTCGTTTCCCCCTTTTACGAAGTCATTTTTTTGGGTCGCCGGCTGGGATCCATTCCGTTGTCCTGGGTGAAAGGCAGAACACAGGATCCGCTTCGCGAAAGTCATATTCTTGGTCGTACTGATGGTGAGTTGACGCTGCTCTTATGTTCAGTAGTTCTTCTCGACTGTATGTAATGAAACCTAAGATGACCTGGGGTACCAATGTAAGAAATAACACGTAAAAAAACTAAAAACTGCATAGTTTCCAAGGAACGCGAAGCGAGGCGGCCATCTCTGTCGGCGCCGGAAGGCACAATCAAAGATTTGTTCTTATTTTGTCGTTATCGATAGTCTAAGAGTTTAACCACGTGGTATGGTTAAAAGATTCAGCAATCTCCCTCTGTGATGAGGTACTGGTCTGGTCTCAAACCTTAGCCCTCTCGTAATTGAGGTAAGCTTGGTCTAAAGATAAATTCCCAAGATGGGGGTTTTATTCGGAACATAGAAAAGGGCTGTTTCATGACGCCAGGTCCTGTCTGTGCCCCTGGGGGCGTGCCAAGGACTTAGTGAAACTTTAAACAGAAATACAATTCTCTCACATTAACATCATTACAAAGCATCACATAATTTCACAAATAGTTTCATCTTTACTCATTCATTTTATACAACAATTAGATGTAAGCCTCATAACTGAGACTCTTGTATAAACAGGGTTATGGTAATGTGGCTGTATTGTCTCTCATGAGTTTCACAAAATTGTACCAATTGGACCAGTTCGTAGCTGGCTACGTCACCGACTTTTTATACATTCTCCAGAACATGAATATTGTTCAGTTATCAAGTTCTGTGAGGTGAAAAAAAGTCCTTTGTTCTCTCTATGAAAACTCACTCTCTCTTATACTCTGGCCATGAGGAGTATTCTCCTCCAGGAATTTATGACCTGCCTAACAGAGCCTGGTGTAGGGAGTATAGAGAGAGGGGGGATGGTGCTCGCTGTACCCAAAGAGGGCAACGTCATGACAAGATCATCCTAACTATCTCGCCCTCCAAATACGCCTCTGCTGTCTTCAAACAGGATCTCAGCGATCACTGCGTCATTGCCTGCATCCGTAATGGGTCCGTCAAACGACCACCCGTCATCACTGTCAAGCGCTCCCTAAAATACCTCAGCGAGCAGGCCTTTCTAATCGACCTGGCCTGGGTATCCTGGAAGGATATTGACCTCATCCCTTCAGTAGAGGATGCCTGGTTATTCTTTAAAAGTGCTTTCCTCACCATATTAAATAACCATGCCCCATTCAAAAAATATAGAACTAAGAACAGACATAGCCCCTGGTTCACTCCTGACTTGACTGCCCTTGACCAGCACAAAAACATCCTGTGGCGTACTGCATTAGCATCGAATATCCCCCGTGATATGTCTCTTTTCAGGGAAATCAGGAACCAATATACACAGGCAGTTAGGAAAGCTAAGGCTAGCTTTTTCAAGCAGAAATTTGCATCCTGTAGCACAAACTCAAAACAGTTCTGGGACACTGTAAACTCCATGGAGAATACGTGCACCTGCTCCCAGCTGCCCACTGCACTGAGGCTAGGAAACACTGTCACCACCGATAAATCCACTGTAATTGAGAATTTCAAGAAGCATTTATCTACGGCTCGCTATGCTTTCCACCTGGCTACCCCTACCCCGATCACCAGCCCTCCACTCCCCACAGCAACTCGCCCAAGCCTCCTCCATTTCTCCTTCACCCAAATCCAGACAGCTGATGTTCTGAAAGAGCTGCAAAATCTGGACACCGACAAATCAGCCGGGCTAGATAATCTGGAACCTCTCTTTCTAAAATTATCTGCCGAAATTGTTGCAACCCCTATCACTAACCTGTTCAACCTCTCTATCGTATCGTCTGAGATTCACAAAGATTGGAATGCTGCCGCGGTCATCCCCATCTTCTAAGGGGGAGACACTCTAGACCCACATTTCTACAGACCTATATCTATCCTACCCTGCCCTTCTAAGGTCTTCGAAAGCCAAGTTAACAAACAGATTACCGACCATTTCGAATCCCACCGTACCTTCTCCGCTATGTAATCTGGTTTCAGAGCTGGTCATGCGTGCACCTCAGCCACACTAAAGGTCCTAAATGATATCACCATTGATAAGAGACATTACTGTGCAGCCGTATTCATCGGCCTGGCCAAGGCTTTTGACTCTGTCAATCACCACATTCTTATCGGCAGACTCACCAGCCTAAATTTCTCAAATGACTGCCTTGCCTGGTTCACCAACTACTTCTCTGATAGAGTTCAGTGTGTAAAATCGGAGGGCCTGTTGTCCGGACCTCTGGCAGTGTCTATGGGGGTGCCACAGGGTTCAATTCTCGGGCCGACTCTCTTCTCAGTATACATCAATGATGTCGCTCTTGCTGCTGGTGATTCTCTGATCCACCTCTACGCAGAAGACACCATTCTGTATAACTCTGGCCCTTCTTTTGACACCGTGTTAACAAACCTCCAGACGAGCTTCAATGCCATACAACTCTCCTTCCATGGCTTCCAACTGCTCTTAATTGCAAGTAAATCTAAATGCATGCTCTTCAAGCGATCGCTGTCCGCACCCACCCGCCCGACCAGCATCACTACTCTGGACGGTTCTGACTTAGAATATGTGGACTACAAATACCTAGGTGTCTGGCTAGACTGTAAACTCTCC
Organism: Oncorhynchus keta; assembly: GCF_023373465.1. Taxonomy (NCBI): domain Eukaryota; kingdom Metazoa; phylum Chordata; class Actinopteri; order Salmoniformes; family Salmonidae; genus Oncorhynchus; species Oncorhynchus keta. The sequence goes on along the minus strand of NC_068445.1, from coordinate 49,737,840 downwards.
TTCCAGACTCACATTAAGCATCTCCTATCCAAAATTAAATCTAGACTCGGCTTCCTTTTTCACAACAAAGCATCCTTCACTCATGCTGCCAAACATACCATTGTAAAACCGACTATCCTACCAATCCTCGACTTCGGCGATGTCATTTACAAAATAGCCTCCAACACTCTACCCAATCAATTGGATGCAGTATATTACAGTGCCATCCGTTTTGTCACCAAAGCCCCATATACTACCCACCACTGCGACCTGTACGCTCTTGTTGGATGGCCCTCGCTTCATACTCGTCGCCAAGCCCACTGGCTCCAAGTCTCTGCTAGGTAAAGTCCCGCCTTATCTCAGCTCGCTGGTCACCATAGCAGCACCCACCCGTAGTATGCGCTCCAGCAGGTATATCTCACTGGTCACACCCAAAGCCAATTCTTCCTTTGGTCACCTTTCCTTCCAGTTCTCTGCTGCCAATGACTGGAACGAACTGCAAAAATCACTGAAACTGGATACTCATATCTCCCTCACTAGCAATAAGCACCAGCTGTCAGAGCAGCTGTCAGAGCAGCTCACAGATCACTGCACCTGTACATAGCCCATCTGTAAACAGCCCATCCAACTCCCTCATCCCCATACTGTGCTTATTTATCTTGCTCCGTTGCACCCCAGTATCTCTACTTGCACATTCATCTTCTGCATATCTACCATTCCAGTGTTTATTTGATATATTGTAATTACTTTGCCACCATGGCCTATTTATTGACTTACCTCCCTTATCTTACCTCATTTGCACACACTGTATAGAGACTATTTCTTCTGTATTATTGACTGTAAGTTTGTTTATTCCATGTGTAACTCTGTGTTGTTGTATGGGTCGAACTGCTTTTCTTTTTCTTGGCTAGGTCATAGTTGTAAATGAGAACTTGTTCTCAATTGTTCTCAACAAATGTGAATTTAAAAAACTGCCCAGGCATGTTAGAGTTATTTGTAAACTATCTAGCACATGTTAGGTAGGTAGGTAGGTAAGTAAGCTAAGGTAGGTACATTTTAGCACATTTTAGCTGGTTAGCCTATCTAAATCTTGTAAATATCATGGCCAGATTATGTGCCCAGGGGCCTCAACCCAAAGGAAGCCGCCATTGATTTTGTTGAGTCACCCATGTATCATATGAACACACATAAGACATGGCAATACAATTGGATTTGATTTAACCAGAATGTGTTGAATTTCAGGAAAATAGCTTTAAAACTTCAAAATGTTCTCTCGGCCCATGGCAAAATGTGTAGAAGCGGTGTGAACAGTTTGGGGTCGGCATGGGCCGTGGGGTGGGTTTTTTGTTGATACATTTTGTTGATAAATATCCATCCGGACCTTTTACCACACACACACAGGACATTTGTGTGACTGAACTTTCTCAAATAGTATTTAAGTACCCCTGCACTACCTGATAGTAGATATGTTTGTGTAATTTCAGAAAATGTATAATGTTGATTGTGTATGTTTCTCCCCTCTCCCCAGCCCCTCTAACGGCGGTGGGGACTGTCCCGGGGTGAATTATGAGTACCAGCTGTGTAACACCGAGGACTGCCCCAAACACTTTGAGGACTTCAGGGCCCAGCAGTGCCAGCTACGCAACTCCCACTTTGAGTTCCAGAACACCAAACACCACTGGCTGCCCTATGAGCACCCTGACTGTGAGTAGTGTATTCACGGTTAGAAAAAAGCATTGGGAAAAGGGTTCTTCAGCTATCCCTATAGGAGAACACTTTTTGGTTCCAGGTAGAATTATTTTTTTTGCCAGCCATGGAGCACCACTGTGCCTCAACGTGCCCTATTAGCCGGCCATGGAGCACCACTGTGCCTCAACGTGCCCTATTAGCCAGCCACGGAGCACCACTGTGCCTCAACGTGCCCTATTAGCCAGCCACGGAGCACCACTGTGCCTCAACGTGCCCTATTAGCCAGTGATGAAGCACCACTGTCTCAACATGCCCTATTAGCCAGCCACGGAGCACCACTGTGCCTCAACGTGCCCTATTAGCCAGCCACGGAGCACCACTGTGCCTCAACGTGCCCTATTAGCCAGCCACGGAGCACCACTGTTCCTCAACTGCCATATTAGCCAGTGATGGAGCACCACTGTCTCAACTGCCCTATTAGCCAGCCACGGAGCACCACTGTGCCTCAACGTGCCCTATTAGCCAGTGATGAAGCACCACTGTCTCAACATGCCCTATTAGCCAGCCACGGAGCACCACTGTGCCTCAACGTGCCCTATTAGCCAGCCACGGAGCACCACTGTGCCTCAACGTGCCCTATTAGCCAGCCACGGAGCACCACTGTGCCTCAACGTGCCCTATTAGCCAGCCACGGAGCACCACTGTGTCTCAACATGCCCTATTAGCCAGCCACGGAGCACCACTGGGCCTCAACGTGCCCTATTAGCCAGCCACGGAGCACCACTGTCTCAACTGCCCTATTAGCCAGCCACGGAGCACCACTGTGTCTCAACATGCCCTATTAGCCAGCCACGGAGCACCACTGTGCCTCAACATGCCCTATTAGCCAGCCACGGAGCACCACTGTGCCTCAACGTGCCCTATTAGCCAGCTACGGAGCACCACTGTGCCTCAACGTGCCCTATTAGCCAGCCACGGAGCACCACTGTTCCTCAACGTGCCCTATTAGCCAGTGATGGAGCACCACTGTGCCTCAACGTGCCCTATTAGCCAGCCACGGAGCACCACTGTGCCTCAACGTGCCCTATTAGCCAGCCACGGAGCACCACTGTGCCTCAACGTGCCCTATTAGCCAGCCACGGAGCAGCACTGTTCCTCATCTGCCCTATTAGCCAGCCACGGAGCACCACTGTTCCTCAACGTGCCCTATTAGCCAGCCACGGAGCACCACTGTTCCTCAACGTGCCCTATTAGCCAGCCACGGAGCACCACTGTGCCTCAACGTGCCCTATTAGCCAGCCACGGAGCACCACTGTTCCTCAACGTGCCCTATTAGCCAGCCACGGAGCACCACTGTTCCTCAACGTGCCCTATTAGCCAGCCACGGAGCACCACTGTTCCTCAACGTGCCCTATTAGCCAGCCACGGAGCACCACTGTTCCTCAACGTGCCCTATTAGTCAGCCACAGAGCACCACTGTTCCTCAACGTGCCCTATTAGTCAGCCACAGAGCACCACTGTGCCTCAACGTGCCCTATTAGCCAGCCACGGAGCACCACTGTGCCTCAACGTGCCCTATTAGCCAGCCACAGAGCACCACTGTTCCTCAACGTGCCCTATTAGCCAGCCACGGAGCACCACTGTTCCTCAACTGCCCTATTAGCCAGCCACAGAGCACCACTGTGCCTCAACGTGCCCTATTAGCCAGCCACGGAGCATCACTGTTCCTCAACGTGCCCTATTAGCCAGCCACGGAGCACCACTGTGCCTCAACGTGCCCTATTAGCCAGCCACGGAGCACCACTGTTCCTTAACGTGCCCTATTAGCAAGCCACGGAGCACCACTGTTCCTCAACGTGCCCTATTAGCCAGCCACGGAGCACCACTGTTCCTCAACTGCCCTATTAGCCAGCCACAGAGCACCACTGTTCCTCAACTGCCCTATTAGCCAGCCACAGAGCACCACTGTTCCTCAACGTGCCCTATTAGCCAGCCACGGAGCACCACTGTGCCTCAACGTGCCCTATTAGCCAACCACGGAACTCCACCTTGCCTCAACGTGCCCTATTAGCCAGTGATGGGGCACCACTGTGTCTCAACATGCCCTATTAGCCAGCCACGGAGCACCACTGTGCCTCAACGTGCCCTATTAGCCAGTGATGGAGCACCACTGTGTCTCAACATGCCCTATTAGCCAGCCACGGAGCACCACTGTGCCTCAACGTGCCCTATTAGCCAACCACGGAGCACCACTGTGCCTCAACGTGCCCTATTAGCCAGCCACGGAGCACCACTGTGCCTCAACGTGCCCTATTAGCCAGCCACGGAGCACCACTGTGCCTCAACGTGCCCTATTAGCCAGCCACGGAGCACCACTGTGCCTCAATGTGCCCTATTAGCCAGCCACGGAACTCCACTGTGCCTCAACGTGCCCTATTAGCCAGCGATGGAGCACCACTGTGCCTCAACGTGCCCTATTAGCCAGCCACGGAGCACCACTGTGCCTCAACGTGCCCTATTAGCCAGCCACGGAGCACCACTGTGCCTCAAAGTGCCATATTAGCCAGCCACGGAATTCCACTGTGCCTCAACGTGCCCTATTAGCCAGCGATGGAGCACCACTGTGCCTCAACGTGCCCTATTAGCCAGCCACGGAGCACCACTGTGCCTCAACGTGCCCTATTAGCCAGCGATGGAGCACCACTATGCCTCAACGTGCCCAATTAGCCAGCCACGGAGCACCACTGGGCCTCAACGTGCCCTACTAGGCAGCCACGAGCACCACTGTGCCTCAACGTGCCCTATTAGCCAGCGATGGAGCACCACTGTGCCTCAACGTGCCCTATTAGCCAGCCACGGAGCACCACTGTGCCTCAACGTGCCCTATTAGCCAGCCACGGAGCACCACTGTGCCTCAACGTGCCCTATTAGCCAGTGATGAAGCACCACTGTCTCAACTGCCCTATTAGCCAGCCACGGAGCACCACTGTGCCTCAACGTGCCCTATTAGCCAGCCACGGAGCACCACTGTGCCTCAACGTGCCCTATTAGCCAGCCACGGAGCACCACTGTTCCTCAACTGCCATATTAGCCAGTGATGGAGCACCACTGTGCCTCAACGTGCCCTATTAGCCAGTGATGAAGCACCACTGTCTCAACTGCCCTATTAGCCAGCCACGGAGCACCACTGTGCCTCAACGTGCCCTATTAGCCAGCCACGGAGCACCACTGTGCCTCAACGTGCCCTATTAGCCAGCCACGGAGCACCACTGTGCCTCAACGTGCCCTATTAGCCAGCCACGGAGCACCACTGTTCCTCAACTGCCATATTAGCCAGTGATGGAGCACCACTGTGCCTCAACGTGCCCTATTAGCCAGTGATGAAGCACCACTGTCTCAACTGCCCTATTAGCCAGCCACGGAGCACCACTGTGCCTCAACGTGCCCTATTAGCCAGCCACGGAGCACCACTGTGCCTCAACGTGCCCTATTAGCCAGCCACGGAGCACCACTGTTCCTCAACTGCCATATTAGCCAGTGATGGAGCACCACTGTGCCTCAACGTGCCCTATTAGCCAGTGATGAAGCACCACTGTCTCAACTGCCCTATTAGCCAGCCACGGAGCACCACTGTGCCTCAACGTGCCCTATTAGCCAGCCACGGAGCACCACTGTGCCTCAACGTGCCCTATTAGCCAGCCACGGAGCACCACTGTGCCTCAACGTGCCCTATTAGCCAGCCACGGAGCACCACTGTGTCTCAACATGCCCTATTAGCCAGCCACGGAGCACCACTGGGCCTCAACGTGCCCTATTAGCCAGCCACGGAGCACCACTGTCTCAACTGCCCTATTAGCCAGCCACGGAGCACCACTGTGTCTCAACATGCCCTATTAGCCAGCCACGGAGCACCACTGTGCCTCAACATGCCCTATTAGCCAGCCACGGAGCACCACTGTGCCTCAACGTGCCCTATTAGCCAGCTACGGAGCACCACTGTGCCTCAACGTGCCCTATTAGCCAACCACGGAGCACCACTGTGCCTCAACGTGCCCTATTAGCCAGCCACGGAGCACCACTGTTCCTCAACGTGCTCAACGTGCCCTATTAGCCAGCCACGGAGCACCACTGTTCCTCAACGTGCCCTATTAGTCAGCCACAGAGCACCACTGTGCCTCAACGTGCCCTATTAGCCAGCCACGGAGCACCACTGTTCCTCAACGTGCCCTATTAGCCAGCCACGGAGCACCACTGTTCCTCAACGTGCCCTATTAGTCAGCCACAGAGCACCACTGTTCCTCAACGTGCCCTATTAGTCAGCCACAGAGCACCACTGTGCCTCAACGTGCCCTATTAGCCAGCCACGGAGCACCACTGTGCCTCAACGTGCCCTATTAGCCAGCCACAGAGCACCACTGTTCCTCAACGTGCCCTATTAGCCAGCCACGGAGCACCACTGTTCCTCAACTGCCCTATTAGCCAGCCACAGAGCACCACTGTGCCTCAACGTGCCCTATTAGCCAGCCACGGAGCACCACTGTTCCTCAACGTGCCCTATTAGCCAGCCACGGAGCACCACTGTGCCTCAACGTGCCCTATTAGCCAGCCACGGAGCACCACTGTTCCTTAACGTGCCCTATTAGCAAGCCACGGAGCACCACTGTTCCTCAACGTGCCCTATTAGCCAGCCACGGAGCACCACTGTTCCTCAACTGCCCTATTAGCCAGCCACAGAGCACCACTGTTCCTCAACTGCCCTATTAGCCAGCCACAGAGCACCACTGTTCCTCAACGTGCCCTATTAGCCAGCCACGGAGCACCACTGTGCCTCAACGTGCCCTATTAGCCAACCACGGAACTCCACCTTGCCTCAACGTGCCCTATTAGCCAGTGATGGGGCACCACTGTGTCTCAACATGCCCTATTAGCCAGCCACGGAGCACCACTGTGCCTCAACGTGCCCTATTAGCCAGTGATGGAGCACCACTGTGTCTCAACATGCCCTATTAGCCAGCCACGGAGCACCACTGTGCCTCAAAGTGCCCTATTAGCCAACCACGGAGCACCACTGTGCCTCAACGTGCCCTATTAGCCAGCCACGGAGCACCACTGTGCCTCAACGTGCCCTATTAGCCAGCCACGGAGCACCACTGTGCCTCAACGTGCCCTATTAGCCAGCCACGGAGCACCACTGTGCCTCAATGTGCCCTATTAGCCAGCCACGGAACTCCACTGTGCCTCAACGTGCCCTATTAGCCAGCGATGGAGCACCACTGTGCCTCAACGTGCCCTATTAGCCAGCCACGGAGCACCACTGTGCCTCAACGTGCCCTATTAGCCAGCCACGGAGCACCACTGTGCCTCAACGTGCCCTATTAGCCAGCCACGGAGCACCACTGTGCCTCAAAGTGCCATATTAGCCAGCCACGGAATTCCACTGTGCCTCAACGTGCCCTATTAGCCAGCGATGGAGCACCACTGTGCCTCAACGTGCCCTATTAGCCAGCCACGGAGCACCACTGTGCCTCAACGTGCCCTATTAGCCAGCGATGGAGCACCACTATGCCTCAACGTGCCCAATTAGCCAGCCACGGAGCACCACTGGGCCTCAACGTGCCCTACTAGGCAGCCACGAGCACCACTGTGCCTCAACGTGCCCTATTAGCCAGCGATGGAGCACCACTGTGCCTCAACATGCCCTATTCTCCACGGAGCACCACTGTGCCTCAACGTGCCCTATTAGCCAGCGATGGAGCACCACTGTGCCTCAACGTGCCCTATTAGTCAGCCACGGAGCACCACTGTGCCTCAACGTGCCCTATTAGCCAGCTACGGAGCACCACTGTGCCTCAACGTGCCCTATTAGCCAGCCACGGAGCACCACTGTGCCTCAACGTGCCCTATTAGCCAGCGATGGAGCACCACTGGGCCTCAACGTGCCCTATTAGCCAGCCACGGAGCACCACTGTTCCTCAACGTGCCCTATTAGTCAGCCACGGAGCACCACTGTGCCTCAACGTGCCCTATTAGCCAGCCACGGAGCACCACTGTGCCTCAAAGTGCCCTATTAGCCAGCCACGGAGCACCACTGTGCCTCAACGTGCCCTACTAGGCAGCCACGAGCACCACTGTGCCTCAATGTGCCCTACTAGGCAGCCACGAGCACCACTGTGCCTCAACGTGCCCTATTAGCCAGCGATGGAGCACCACTGTGCCTCAACTTGCCCTATTAGCCAGCCACGGAGCACCACTGTTCCTCAACGTGCCCTATTAGCCAGCCACGGAGCACCACTGTGCCTCAACGTGCCCTACTAGCCAGCGATGGAGCACCACTGTGCCTCAACATGCCCTATTAGCCAGCCACAGAGCACCACTGTGCCTCAACGTGCCCTATTAGCCAGCCACGGAGCACCACTGTGCCTCAACATGCCCTATTAGCCAGCCACAGAGCACCACTGTGCCTCAACGTGCCCTATTAGCCAGTGATGGAGCACCACTGTGCCTCAACGTGCCCTATTAGCCAGCCACGGAACTCCACTGTGCCTCAACATGCTTTTTATTTTGTTTTATTTGTACTTAACCTTTATTTAACTTGATTTAGATTGCATCAAATCAAATTTGATGGGTTACATACACATATTTAGCAGATGTTATGACGGGTGTATTGAAATGCTTGTGTTCCTAGCTCCAAAAGTGGAGTAGTATCTAACAATTCACAACAATACACACATCTCAACGTAAAATAATAGAATTAGGAAATTTAGCAATGTCGGAGTGGCATTGACTAAAATACAGTAGAATAGCATACAGTATATACATATGAGATGATTAAAGTGGCCAGTGATTCTATGTCTATGTAAATATGGCAGCAGCCTCAAAGGTGCATTGTTGAGTAACCAGGTTTTAGCCGGCTAGTAATGGCTGTTGAACAGTCTGATAGCCTTGAGATAAAAGCTGTTTTTATTTTTTTTAAAGCCCGACAGGATGCTCTCAATAGTGCATCTGTAAAAGTTTGTGAGAGTTTTAGTTGCCAAGTCAGCTGTACTGTGTTTCAGCCAATAAGAGGTGCCACCTGTACTGCCAGTCGAAGGAGACTGCTGACGTGGCGTACATGAAGCAGCTGGTGCATGATGGGACACGCTGCTCCTACAAAGACCCCTACAGCATCTGTGTCAGAGGAGAGTGTGTGGTGAGTAACCTAACTCTAACCTAATGTTACCTAACCTAATCTTAACCTAACCCAACTATATCAGGGGAGAGTGTTAGGTGAGTAACCTAGCCTTAACCTAACCCAAACCTAACCCTACAGCATCTGTCAGGGGAGTGCCTTGAGTTGACTACCCCTCTGTGTTACTATTATTAGTATTATTCTTTTTAATTGAACCTTTATTTAACTAGGCAAGTCAGTTAAGAACAAATTCTTATTTACAATGACGGTCTACCTCGGCCAAACCCGGAACGACGCCGGGCCAGTTGTGTGCCACCCTGTGGGACTCCCAATCACGGCCAGATATGATGCAGCCTGGATTTGAATCAGGGACTGTAGTGACACCTCTTGCACTGAGATGCAGTGCCTTAAACCGCTGCGCCCCTCTGGAGCCCCCCAAACATATTGTGTTAGGGGAGAGTGTGGTGATATTCTGGACAAACATTGACAGTGAATGTTCTGAAATATGAATGCTCAAGAAGGTTACAGGTAAAAGGTAGCAGAGTATCAGATGAATGTTGAAGATAAAATCATGTATTTGAAGTGAAAGAACCAGCTTAATGTCTCTCCTTCAGAATTAGTCTGCATCTTTCCTGAATGTCATGTTTTGCCACTAGCTAATCAAGGGTTTAAACTACAGCTTCAAGCTTGTTACAAATATCACTCCTGATTTCCCAAAAACAGACTTGACGGATCTTGCTTTTCTGTGTGGTTCTGTCTTCCAGAAAGTTGGCTGCGACAAAGAGATCGGTTCCAACAAGGTGGAGGATAAGTGTGGAGTGTGTGGTGGGGACAATTCTCACTGTCGTACCATCAAGGGAACCTTCACCCGCACCCCCAAGAAAGCTGGTAGGGGACACATAACACTGCAACACACATCCACATCAGTCCATCACCTAGCAACAGTCCTCTCACTGTGTCCATCACCTAGCAACAGTCCTCTCACTGTGTCCATCACCTAGCAACAGTCATTTCACTGTGTCCATCACCTAGCAACAGTCAGTTTTTGATTTGTTAAAAAAGTTTGAAATATCCAATAAATGTCGTTCCACTTCATGATTGTGTCCCGCTTGTTGTTGATTCTTCACAAAAAATACAGTTTTATATCTTTATGTTTGAAGCCTGAAATGTGGCAAAAGGTCGCAAAGTTCAAGGGGGCCGAATACTTTTGCAAGGCACTGTATATAGCTGATGGTGGTATTGATGGTGGTGTTGGTTATGATGATATTGATGAAAGTGATGGTGGTGGTGGTGATGGTATGGATGATTGTGATGTTGATAGTGATGATGGTATTGTTGATAGTGATGGTATTGATGGTATTGATGATAGTGATGGTATTGATGGTATTGATGATAGTGATGGTATTGATGGTATTGATGATAGTGATGGTATTGATGGTATTGATGATAGTGATGGTATTGATGATAGTGATGGTATTGATGGTATTGATGTAGGTATTGATGGTATTGATGGTATTGATGATAGTGATGGTATTGATGATAGTGATGGTATTGATGGTATTGATGATAGTGATGGTATTGATGGTATTGATGATAGTGATGGTATTGATGATAGTGATGGTATTGATGGTATTGATGATAGTGATGGTATTGATGGTATTGATGATAGTGATGGTATTGATGATAGTGATGGTATTGATGGTATTGATGGTATTGATGGTATTGATGGTATTGATGTAGGTATTGATGATAGTGATGGTATTGATGGTATTGATGTAGGTATTGATGATAGTGATGGTATTGATGATAGTGATGGTATTGATGGTATTGATGGTATTGATGGTATTGATGATAGTGATGGTATTGATGATAGTGATGGTATTGATGGTATTGATGATAGTGATGGTATTGATGATAGTGATGGTATTGATGGTATTGATGGTATTGATGTAGGTATTGATGATAGTGATGGTATTGATGATAGTGATGGTGATGCTGGTATTGATGTAGGTATTGATGATAGTGATGGTATTGATGGTATTGATGGTATTGATGGTAGTGATGGTATTGATGATAGTGATGGTATTGATGATAGTGATGGTATTGATGATAGTGATGGTATTGATGGTATTGATGGTATTGATGTAGGTATTGATGTAGGTATTGATGATAGTGATGGTATTGATGATAGTGATGGTATTGATGATAGTGATGGTATTGATGGTATTGATGGTATTGATGTAGGTATTGATGATAGTGATGGTATTGATGGTATTGATGATAGTGATGGTATTGATGGTATTGATGGTATTGATGGTATTGATGTAGGTATTGATGATAGTGATGGTATTGATGGTATTGATGGTATTGATGGTATTGATGTAGGTAGTGATGATAGTGATGGTATTGATGATAGTGATGGTATTGATGGTATTGATGGTATTGATGTAGGTATTGATGATAGTGATGGTATTGATGATAGTGATGGTATTGATGGTATTGATGGTATTGATGGTATTGATGATAGTGATGATAGTGATGGTATTGATGGTATTGATGGTATTGATGGTATTGATGGTATTGATGGTATTGATGTGGTATTGATGATAGTGATGGTATTGATGGTATTGATGGTATTGATGGTATTGATGATAGTGATGATAGTGATGGTATTGATGGTATTGATGTAGGTATTGATGATAGTGATGGTATTGATGGTATTGATGGTATTGATGGTATTGATGATAGTGATGATAGTGATGGTATTGATGGTATTGATGATATTGATGGTATTGATGGTATTGATGGTATTGATGGTATTGATGGTATTGATGGTATTGATGATAGTGATGGTATTGATGGTATTGATGGTATTGATGGTATTGATGGTATTGATGATAGTGATGGTATTGATGATAGTGATGGTATTGATGGTATTGATGGTATTGATGATAGTGATGGTATTGATGGTATTGATGGTATTGATGATAGTGATGGTATTGATGATAGTGATGGTATTGATGGTATTGATGGTATTGATGGTATTGATGGTATTGATGGTATTGATGATAGTGATGGTATTGATGGTATTGATGGTATTGATGGTATTGATGATAGTGATGGTATTGATGATAGTGATGGTATTGATGGTATTGATGGTATTGATGATAGTGATGGTATTGATGATAGTGATGGTATTGATGGTATTGATGGTATTGATGATAGTGATGGTATTGATGATAGTGATGGTATTGATGATAGTGATGGTATTGATGATAGTGATGGTATTGATGGTATTGATGGTATTGATGATAGTGATGGTATTGATGATAGTGATGGTATTGATGGTATTGATGGTATTGATGATAGTGATGGTATTGATGGTATTGATGTAGGTATTGATGATAGTGATGGTATTGATGGTATTGATGATAGTGATGGTATTGATGGTATTGATGGTATTGATGATAGTGATGGTATTGATGGTAGTGATGGTATTGATGGTATTGATGGTATTGATGTAGGTATTGATGGTATTGATGGTATTGATGGTATTGATGGTATTGATGGTATTGATGGTATTGATGTAGGTATTGATGATAGTGATGGTATTGATGGTATTGATGGTATTGATGGTATTGATGTAGGTATTGATGATAGTGATGGTATTGATGATAGTGATGGTATTGATGATAGTGATGGTATTGATGGTATTGATGGTATTGATGGTATTGATGTAGGTATTGATGATAGTGATGGTATTGATGGTATTGATGATAGTGATGGTATTGATGGTATTGATGGTATTGATGATAGTGATGGTATTGATGATAGTGATGGTATTGATGATAGTGATGGTATTGATGGTATTGATGGTATTGATGGTATTGATGGTATTGATGATAGTGATGGTATTGATGGTATTGATGGTATTGATGATAGTGATGGTATTGATGATAGTGATGGTATTGATGATAGTGATGGTATTGATGATAGTGATGGTATTGATGGTATTGATGGTATTGATGGTATTGATGTAGGTATTGATGGTATTGATGGTATTGATGGTATTGATGGTATTGATGTAGGTATTGATGATAGTGATGGTATTGATGGTATTGATGGTATTGATGATAGTGATGGTATTGATGATAGTGATGGTATTGATGGTATTGATGGTATTGATGGTATTGATGATAGTGATGGTATTGATGGTATTGATGGTATTGATGGTATTGATGGTATTGATGGTATTGATGATAGTGATGGTATTGATGATAGTGATGGTATTGATGGTATTGATGATAGTGATGGTATTGATGATAGTGATGGTATTGATGGTATTGAGGGTATTGATGGTATTGATGTAGGTATTGATGGTATTGATGGTATTGATGGTATTGATGTAGGTATTGATGATAGTGATGGTATTGATGGTATTGATGGTATTGATGATAGTGATGGTATTGATGATAGTGATGGTATTGATGGTATTGATGGTATTGATGGTATTGATGATAGTGATGGTATTGATGGTATTGATGTAGGTATTGATGATAGTGATGGTATTGTTGATAGTGATGGTATTGATGGTATTGATGGTATTGATGTAGGTATTGATGATAGTGATGGTAGTGATGGTATTGATGGTATTGATGATAGTGATGGTATTGATGGTATTGATGATAGTGATGGTATTGATGGTATTGATGATAGTGATGGTATTGATGGTATTGATGATAGTGATGGTATTGATGGTATTGATGGTATTGATGTAGGTATTGATGATAGTGATGGTATTGATGATAGTGATGGTATTGATGGTATTGATGATAGTGATGGTATTGATGGTATTGATGATAGTGATGGTATTGATGATAGTGATGGTATTGATGGTATTGATGATAGTGATGGTATTGATGGTATTGATGATAGTGATGGTATTGATGATAGTGATGGTATTGATGGTATTGATGGTATTGATGGTATTGATGTAGGTATTGATGATAGTGATGGTATTGATGGTATTGATGTAGGTATTGATGATAGTGATGGTATTGATGATAGTGATGGTATTGATGGTATTGATGATAGTGATGGTATTGATGATAGTGATGGTATTGATGGTATTGATGATAGTGATGGTATTGATGATAGTGATGGTATTGATGGTATTGATGGTATTGATGTAGGTATTGATGATAGTGATGGTATTGATGATAGTGATGGTGATGCTGGTATTGATGTAGGTATTGATGATAGTGATGGTATTGATGGTATTGATGGTATTGATGGTATTGATGGTATTGATGGTATTGATGATAGTGATGGTATTGATGATAGTGATGGTATTGATGATAGTGATGGTATTGATGGTATTGATGGTATTGATGTAGGTATTGATGTAGGTATTGATGATAGTGATGGTATTGATGATAGTGATGGTATTGATGATAGTGATGGTATTGATGGTATTGATGGTATTGATGGTATTGATGTAGGTATTGATGATAGTGATGGTATTGATGGTATTGATGATAGTGATGGTATTGATGGTATTGATGGTATTGATGGTATTGATGTAGGTATTGATGATAGTGATGGTATTGATGGTATTGATGGTATTGATGGTATTGATGTAGGTAGTGATGATAGTGATGGTATTGATGATAGTGATGGTATTGATGGTATTGATGGTATTGATGTAGGTATTGATGATAGTGATGGTATTGATGATAGTGATGGTATTGATGGTATTGATGGTATTGATGGTATTGATGGTATTGATGATAGTGATGATAGTGATGGTATTGATGGTATTGATGTAGGTATTGATGATAGTGATGGTATTGATGGTATTGATGGTATTGATGGTATTGATGGTATTGATGTAGGTATTGATGATAGTGATGGTATTGATGATAGTGATGGTATTGATGGTATTGATGGTATTGATGGTATTGATGGTAGTGATGATAGTGATGGTATTGATGGTATTGATGTAGGTATTGATGATAGTGATGGTATTGATGGTATTGATGGTATTGATGGTATTGATGATAGTGATGATAGTGATGTAGGTATTGATGTAGGTATTGATGGTATTGATGATAGTGATGGTATTGATGGTATTGATGGTATTGATGGTATTGATGGTAGTGATGGTATTGATGATAGTGATGGTATTGATGGTATTGATGGTATTGATGGTATTGATGATAGTGATGGTATTGATGGTATTGATGGTATTGATGGTATTGATGGTATTGATGATAGTGATGGTATTGATGATAGTGATGGTATTGATGGTATTGATGGTATTGATGATAGTGATGGTATTGATGATAGTGATGGTATTGATGGTATTGATGGTATTGATGATAGTGATGGTATTGATGATAGTGATGGTATTGATGATAGTGATGGTATTGATGGTATTGATGGTATTGATGATAGTGATGGTATTGATGATAGTGATGGTATTGATGGTATTGATGGTATTGATGATAGTGATGGTATTGATGGTATTGATGGTATTGTTGTAGGTATTGATGATAGTGATGGTATTGATGGTATTGATGGTATTGATGTAGGTATTGATGATAGTGATGGTATTGATGGTATTGATGGTATTGATGATAGTGATGGTATTGATGGTATTGATGATAGTGATGGTATTGATGGTATTGATGGTATTGATGGTATTGATGGTAGTGATGGTATTGATGGTATTGATGGTATTGATGTAGGTATTGATGATAGTGATGGTATTGATGGTATTGATGGTATTGATGGTATTGATGTAGGTATTGATGATAGTGATGGTATTGATGGTATTGATGGTATTGATGTAGGTATTGATGATAGTGATGGTATTGATGATAGTGATGGTATTGATGATAGTGATGGTATTGATGGTATTGATGGTATTGATGGTATTGATGTAGGTATTGATGATAGTGATGGTATTGATGGTATTGATGATAGTGATGGTATTGATGGTATTGATGATAGTGATGGTATTGATGATAGTGATGGTATTGATGATAGTGATGGTATTGATGGTATTGATGGTATTGATGGTATTGATGATAGTGATGGTATTGATGGTATTGATGGTATTGATGGTATTGATGATAGTGATGGTATTGATGATAGTGATGGTATTGATGATAGTGATGGTATTGATGATAGTGATGGTATTGATGGTATTGATGGTATTGATGGTATTGATGTAGGTATTGATGGTATTGATGGTATTGATGGTATTGATGTAGGTATTGATGATAGTGATGGTATTGATGGTATTGATGGTATTGATGATAGTGATGGTATTGATGATAGTGATGGTATTGATGGTATTGATGGTATTGATGGTATTGATGGTATTGATGATAGTGATGGTATTGATGGTATTGATGGTATTGATGGTATTGATGATAGTGATGGTATTGATGATAGTGATGGTATTGATGATAGTGATGGTATTGATGATAGTGATGGTATTGATGGTATTGATGGTATTGATGGTATTGATGTAGGTATTGATGGTATTGATGGTATTGATGGTATTGATGGTATTGATGTAGGTATTGATGATAGTGATGGTATTGATGGTATTGATGGTATTGATGATAGTGATGGTATTGATGATAGTGATGGTATTGATGGTATTGATGGTATTGATGGTATTGATGGTATTGATGGTATTGATGATAGTGATGGTATTGATGGTATTGATGTAGGTATTGATGATAGTGATGGTATTGTTGATAGTGATGGTATTGATGGTATTGATGTAGGTATTGATGATAGTGATGGTAGTGATGGTATTGATGGTATTGATGTAGGTATTGATGATAGTGATGGTATTGATGGTATTGATGATAGTGATGGTATTGATGGTATTGATGGTATTGATGGTAGTGATGGTAGTGATGGTATTGATGATAGTGATGGTATTGATGGTATTGATGTAGGTATTGATGATAGTGATGGTATTGATGGTATTGATGGTATTGATGGTATTGATGTAGGTATTGATGGTATTGATGATAGTGATGGTATTGATGGTATTGATGATAGTGATGGTATTGATGGTATTGATGGTATTGATGGTATTGATGGTATTGATGTAGGTATTGATGGTATTGATGGTATTGATGATAGTGATGGTATTGATGGTATTGATGATAGTGATGGTATTGATGGTATTGATGGTATTGATGGTATTGATGATAGTGATGGTATTGATGGTATTGATGATAGTGATGGTATTGATGGTATTGATGATAGTGATGGTATTGATGGTATTGATGTAGGTATTGATGATAGTGATGGTATTGATGGTATTGATGGTATTGATGATAGTGATGGTATTGATGGTATTGATGATAGTGATGGTATTGATGGTATTGATGATAGTGATGGTATTGATGATAGTGATGGTATTGATGGTATTGATGGTATTGATGGTATTGATGGTAGTGATGGTATTGATGATAGTGATGGTATTGATGGTATTGATGGTATTGATGGTATTGATGGTATTGATGTAGGTATTGATGATAGTGATGGTATTGATGGTATTGATGGTATTGATGGTAGTGATGGTATTGATGATAGTGATGGTATTGATGGTATTGATGGTAGTGATGGTATTGATGGTATTGATGGTATTGATGGTATTGATGTAGGTATTGATGATAGTGATGGTATTGATGGTATTGATGGTATTGATGGTAGTGATGGTATTGATGATAGTGATGGTATTGATGGTATTGATGGTATTGATGGTATTGATGGTATTGATGTAGGTATTGATGATAGTGATGGTATTGATGGTATTGATGGTATTGATGATAGTGATGGTATTGATGGTATTGATGGTATTGATGGTATTGATGGTATTGATGATAGTGATGGTATTGATGGTATTGATGATAGTGATGGTATTGATGGTATTGATGATAGTGATGGTATTGATGATAGTGATGGTATTGATGGTATTGATGGTATTGATGATAGTGATGGTATTGATGGTATTGATGGTATTGATGATAGTGATGGTATTGATGGTATTGATGGTATTGATGTAGGTATTGATGATAGTGATGGTATTGATGGTATTGATGGTATTGATGATAGTGATGGTATTGATGATAGTGATGGTATTGATGGTATTGATGGTATTGATGTAGGTATTGATGATAGTGATGGTATTGATGTAGGTATTGATGGTATTGATGATAGTGATGGTATTGATGGTATTGATGGTAGTGATGGTATTGATGATAGTGATGGTATTGATGGTATTGATGGTATTGATGGTATTGATGGTATTGATGATAGTGATGGTATTGATGATAGTGATGGTATTGATGGTATTGATGGTATTGATGTAGGTATTGATGGTATTGATGATAGTGATGGTATTGATGGTATTGATGGTAGTGATGGTATTGATGATAGTGATGGTATTGATGGTATTGATGGTATTGATGGTATTGATGGTATTGATGTAGGTATTGATGATAGTGATGGTATTGATGATAGTGATGGTATTGATGGTATTGATGTAGGTATTGATGATAGTGATGGTATTGATGGTATTGATGTAGGTATTGATGATAGTGATGGTATTGATGGTATTGATGGTATTGATGGTATTGATGGTATTGATGTAGGTATTGATGATAGTGATGGTATTGATGATAGTGATGGTATTGATGGTATTGATGTAGGTATTGATGATAGTGATGGTATTGATGGTATTGATGATAGTGATGGTATTGATGGTATTGATGGTATTGATGGTATTGATGTAGGTATTGATGATAGTGATGGTATTGATGGTATTGATGTAGGTATTGATGATAGTGATGGTATTGATGATAGTGATGGTATTGATGGTATTGATGTAGGTATTGATGATAGTGATGGTATTGATGGTATTGATGATAGTGATGGTATTGATGGTATTGATGTAGGTATTGATGATAGTGATGGTATTGATGGTATTGATGTAGGTATTGATGATAGTGATGGTATTGATGGTATTGATGGTAGTGATGGTATTGATGTAGGTAGTGATGGTAGTGATGGTATTGATGGTGATGCTGGTATTGATGTAGGTATTGATGATAGTGATGGTAGTGATGGTATTGATGGTGATGCTGGTGAGACATACTGCAGGGCTTTCCTTCAACACTTCACTAACACATCAAGTTCCTGATGAACTGCTGGTTAGTAGAATGAGGTTTGTTTGAGCAGGGCAGGAACAAAACCCTGCATGAGT
>NC_068445.1:49643707-49713707 GCF_023373465.1 Oncorhynchus keta | reverse complement strand
TAGCCATAAAATGAATCTCTCCCTCTCACTAAACCCCTGTATTTATAGATAGTGCTGGTTAAATGGTTAATATACACTGATTGTACAAAACATTAAGAACACTAACTTTGTAGCAGACATCATGGCGCAATATGCCCCTACACATGCGACCGTTCGGTTGTCATATTGGCAGGTTCACTAGCAACAAAATATTTAGCTATCCTCTAGCCTAGTGTTTGATATGCAATGTGATCTCCTCGTAATGAACAGTGTCGACGAGTGTCCTGTGAGAAGGCACTATGCAAAATTGGGCATCATCAGCTCATTGTTATGGATGTATCAAAATTAATGTCAATAGAAAACGGCAACAACAAACAAACACAAGTTCAGCTACTTATTTTGTCTGCAGAGGTTGTGACTGTGTTACCCGTAGCTAGTTGGTTAGCTATCTCTCAAGCAAGGGATAAGAACGATGCCAGCGAGCATGGACACGGAACATGAACACCTGGGTCACGTCCATAAATATAGATCAAATCAAATGTATTTATATAGCCCTTCGTACATCAGCTGATATCTCAAAGTGCTGTACAGAAACCCAGCCTAAAACCCCAAACAGCAAGCAATGCAGGTGTAGAAGCACGGTGGCTAGGAAAAACTCCTTAGAAAGGCCAAAACCTAGGAAGAAACCTAGAGAGGAACCAGGCTATGAGGGGATGGCCAGTCCTCTTCTGGCTGTGCCGGGTGGAGATTATAACAGAACATGGCCAAGATGTTCAAATGTTCATAAATGACCAGCATGGTTAAAAAATAATAATCACAGTAGTTGTTGAGGGTGCAGCAAGTCAGCACCTCAGGAGTAAATGTCAGTTGGCTTTTCATAGCCGATAATTAGGAGTATCTCTACCGCTCCTGCTGTCTCTAGAGTTGAAAACAGCGGGTCTGGGACAGGTAGCACATCCAGTGAACAGGTCAGGGTTCCATAGCTGCAGGCAGAACAGTTGAAACTGGAGCAGCAGCACGACCAGGTGGACTGGGGACAGCAAGGAGTCATCATGCCAGGTAGTCCTGAGGCTCAGGTCCTCCAAGAGAGAGAAAGAAAGTGAGAATTAGAGAGAGCATACAGGACACCTGTATTCACACAGGACACCGGATAAGACAGGAGAAGTACTCCAGATATAACAAACTGACCCTAGCCCCCGACACATAAACGACTGCAGAATAAATACTGGAGGCTGAGACAGGAGGGGTCAGGAGACACTGTGGCCCCATCCAATGATACCCCCGGACAGGGCCAAACAGGAAGGATATAACCCCACCCACTTTGCCAAAGCACAGCCCCCACACCACTAGAGGGATATCTTCAACCACCAACTTACCATCCTGAGACCGAGTATAACCCATATAGAACTAATATAATGAACGACTGGGTCACGTCCATAAATATAGAACTAATGGAACAATTTGTCTTAAATATAGAACTAATGGAACAAACGACTCTAGCAACCAAAAGATGAGAATATGAATATCAACAGAACCGCCCACAAAAAGCACTAATCACTCAGCACTACCAGGCGCACAAGTTTAAGTGTGTCAAGAACTGCAAGCTGCTGGGTTTTTCACGCTCAACCGTTTCCTGTATATCAAGAATGGTCCACCACCCAAAGGACATCCAGCCAACTTGACACAACTGTGGGAAGCATTGGAGTCAACATGGGCCACCATCCCTGTGGAACACTTTCAACCCCATGTTGAGTCCAGATGAATTGAGGCAAAAGGGGGTGCAACTGACGGCAAAAAGGGGTGCAACTCAATATTAGGAAAGTGTTCCTAATGTTTTGTACACTCAGTGTAACCCTAATTCCCGGTGTCTCCTAACAATCTGTTTATTCCAGCGATCAAGAACCAGGTGACAGGCCGCTACATCCTGAATGGCCGAGGAGAGGAGGCTCGCTCCCGGAGCTTCATAGACCTGGGAGTGGAGTGGGATTACATTATAGAAGACGACGAAGAGACACTATACACTGATGGACCCCTACATGACGCTGTGGTCGTACTGGTAACTATCACACACACACAAAAGCACGCCATGGTTGTTCTGGTAAAGATTATTTTACCCTCATTCCTCATTTGTCAAAATGGTGTTTGCCAAGCAACATGTTTAATTTGTTTCCGGTGATGTGCTGCCGGTTACCGTAGCGCCTTCATACAGTACCTGTAAGGTCCCTCAGTCGAGCAGTGACTTTCAAACACAGATTCAACCACAAAGACCAGGGAGGTTTTCCAATTCCTTGCGAAGAAAGGCTCTTATTGGTAGCTGGGTAAACAAAAAAGCAGACATTGATTATCGCTTTGAGCATGGTGAAGTTATTCATTACACTGTGGATGGTGTATCAATACATCCAGTCACTACAAAGATATAAGCATCCTTCCCAACTCAGTTGCCAGAGAGGAAGGAAACTGCTCAGGGATTTCACCATGAGGCCGATGGTGACTTTAAAACAGTTACAGAGTTTAATAGCTGTGATAGGAGGAAACTGAGGATGGATCAACAACATTATAGTTACTCCACAATGCTAACCTAAATGACAGTGAAAAGAGGGAAGCATGTACAGAATACAAATATTCCAAAACATGTATCCTGTTTGCAACAAGGCACTAAAGTTCAACTGCCCAAAATTTGGCAAAGAAATTAACTTTATGTCTTGAATACAAAGTGTTATGTTTGGGCAAATCCAATACAACACGTCACTGAGTACCACACTTCATATTTTCAAGCATGGTGGTGGCTGCATCATGCTATGGGTATGCTAGCCATCGGCAAGGACTAGGGAGTTTTTTACTATGAAAAGAAACAGATTAGCGCTAAGCACAGACAAAACAAAATCCTAGAGGAAAACCTGGTTCAGTCTGCTTTCCAACACACACTGGGACACCTTTCAGCAGGACAATAACCTAAAACGCAAGGCCAAATATACCCTGGAGTTGCTTACCAAGATGACATTGAATGTTCCTCAGTGGGGTTAAAAAATATCTAAGGCAGGACTTGAAAATGGCTGTCTAGCAATGATCAACAACCAACCTGACAGAGCTTGAAGAATCTTTAAAAGAATAATGTGCAAATATTCTACAATTAAGGTATGCAAAGCTCTTAGAGACTTACCCAGAAAGACTCACAGCTGTAATCATACTTACAGCTGTAATCGCTGCCAAAGGTGATTCTAACATTTATTGACTCAGGGGTGTGAATACTTATGTAAATTTGATATTTCAGTATTTATTTTTCAATGAATGTGCAAGTTTTATAAAAACACATTTTCACTATGTCATTATGGGGTATTGTGTGTAGATAGGTGATACAATCAATTTGAACTCGGGCTGTAACACAACAAAATGTGTAATAAGTCAAGGGGTACAAATACAGTGGTTGCTATACTAAAAGTTTTGCAATTATGCTGCGGGATCTGGAGGTAATTTGTGGTTTAGTATGGTACCCTGCATCACTGAGTCACTGCTCCAGACCAGCACAAGGGGGAGTTAGAGCACTGATTATACTTTTGGGTCCCAAGGCGCTAATGTGTCTCTAACTGACAATGAATGGGCGACATAAATCAAATAGAAACTGATAATTGTGCATGACTTCAAAATTGAATTCCAATTATCTGACTGATGAGGATGAAGAAGGTGATTGAATTTAGAACAATAGTGTAAGAATTGCTATTCCTCTGTACTGCATGCACACACCCTGAAAAATACACTTCTTTTTTTGTTTATACTTTTCAATATTACTTACTAAAACTGTTGTTACACTAAGGTTTTTACTCTAAGAGAAAATAAAATGTTCAATTATATTCCATGATATTCTAAATATATATGTGTTGGCTGAATGTAAGAAAGTGATGTCTGCTAAATAATCAAGTTCACGGTGCAGGTATATAGCCTCGGCACCTACATAATGCTGAGTGACTCACTCATATAGCCCCGGCACCTACATAAAGCTGAGTGACTCAGTCATATAGCCTCGACACCTACATAAAGCTGAGTGACTCAGTCATATAGCCTCACCTACATAAAGCTGAGTGACTCAGTCATATAGCCTCACCTACATAAAGCTGAGTGACTCAGTCATATAGCATCACCTACATAAAGCTGAGTGACTCACTCATATAGCCCCGGCACCTACATAATGCTGAGTGACTCAGTCATATAGCCCCGGCACCTACATAAAGCTGAGTGACTCACTCATATAGCCCCGGCACCTACATAAAGCTGAGTGACTCAGTCATATAGCCCCGGCACCTACATAAAGCTGAGTGACTCACTCATATAGCCTCGGCACCTACATAAAGCTGAGTGACTCACTCATATAGCCCCGGCACCTACATAAAGCTGAGTGACTCACTCATATAGCCCCGGCACCTACATAAAGCTGAGTGACTCACTCATATAGCCCCGGCACCTACATAATGCTGAGTGACTCACTCATATAGCCCCGGCACCTACATAATGCTGAGTGACTCAGTCATATAGCCTCGGCACCTACATAAAGCTGAGTGACTCACTCATATAGCCCCGGCACCTACATAATGCTGAGTGACTCACTCATATAGCCCCGGCACCTACATAAAGCTGAGTGACTCACTCATATAGCCCCGGCACCTACATAAAGCTGAGTGACTCACTCATATAGCCTCGGCACCTACATAAAGCTGAGTGACTCAGTCATATAGCATCACCTACATAAAGCTGAGTGACTCAGTCATATAGCCTCACCTACATAAAGCTGAGTGACTCAGTCATATAGCCTCAGCACCTACATAAAGCTGAGTGACTCAGTCATATAGCCTCGGCACCTACATAAAGCTGAGTGACTCAGTCATATAGCCCCGGCACCTACATAAAGCTGAGTGACTCACTCATATAGCCTCGGCACCTACATAAAGCTGAGTGACTCAGTCATATAGCCCCGGCACCTACATAAAGCTGAGTGACTCACTCATATAGCCTCGGCACCTACATAAAGCTGAGTGACTCAGTCATATAGCCTCGGCACCTACATAAAGCTGAGTGACTCAGTCATATAGCCTCAACACCTACATAATGCTGAGTGACTCACTCATATAGCCTCGGCACCTACATAAAGCTGAGTGACTCAGTCATATAGCCTCAGCACCTACATAATGCTGAGTGACTCACTCATATAGCCCCGGCACCTACATAAAGCTGAGTGACTCAGTCATATTTTTTTTTATTTCACCTTTATTTAACCAGGTAGGCTAGTTGAGAACAAGTTCTCATTTGCAACTGCGACCTGGCCAAGATAAAGCATAGCAGTGTGAACAGACAACACAGAGTTACACATGGAGTAAACAATTAGCAAGTCAATAACACAGTAGAAAAAAATGGGCAGTCTATATACAATATGTGCAAAAGGCATGAGGAGGTAGGCGAATAATACAATTTTGCAGATTAACACTGGAGTGATAAATGATCAGATGGGCATGTACAGGTAGAGATATTGGTGTGCAAAAGAGCAGAAAAGTAAATAAATAAAAACAGTATAAAAACAGTATGGGAATGAGGTAGGTGAAAATGGGTGGGCTATTTACCAATAGACTATGTACAGCAGCAGCGATCGGTTAGCTGCTCAGATAGCTGATGTTTGAAGTTGGTGAGGGAGATAAAAGTCTCCAACTTCAACGATTTTTGCAATTCGTTCCAGTCACAGGCAGCAGACTACTGGAACGAAAGGCGGCCAAATGAGGTGTTGGCTTTAGGGATGATCAGTGAGATACATCTGCTGGAGCGCGTGCTACGGATGGGTGTTGCCATCGTGACCAGTGAACTGAGATAAGGCAGAGCTTTACCTAGCATGGACTTGTAAATGACCTGGAGCCAGTGGGTCTGGCGACGAATATGTAGTGAGGGCCAGCCGACTAGAGCATACAAGTCGCAGTGGTGGGTGGTATAAGGTGCTTTAGTGACAAAACGGATGGCACTGTGATAGACTGCATCCAGTTTGCTGAGTAGAGTGTTGGAAGCCATTTTGTAGATGACATCGCCGAAGTCGAGGATCGGTAGGATAGTCAGTTTTACTAGGGTAAGCTTGGCAGCGTGAGTGAAGGAGGCTTTGTTGCGGAATAGAAAGCCGACTCTGGATTTGATTTTTGATTAGAGATGTTTGATGTGAGTCTGGAAGGAGAGTTTGCAGTCTAGCCAGACACCTAGGTACTTATAGATGTCCACATATTCAAGGTTGGAACCATCCAGGGTGGTGATGCTAGTCGGGCATGCGGGTGCAGGCAGCGATCGGTTGAAAAGCATGCATTTGGTTTTACTCGCGTTTAAGAGCAGTTGGAGGCCACGGAAGGAGTGCTGTATGGCATTGAAGCTCGTTTGAGGTTTGATAGCACAGTGTCCAATGACGGGCCGAAAGTATATAGAATGGTGTCGTCTGCGTAGAGGTGGATCAGGGAATCGCCCGCAGCAAGAGCAACATCATTGATATATACAGAGAAAAGAGTCGGCCCGAGAATTGAACCCTGTGGCACCCCCATAGAGACTGCCTGAGGACCGGAAAAGTAATTGGTGAACCAGGCAAGGCAGTCATCCGAAAAACCGAGGCTGTTGAGTCTGCCGATAAGAATTTGGTGATTGACAGAGTCGAAAGCCTTGGCGAGGTCGATGAAGACGGCTGCACAGTACTGTCTTTTATCGATGGCGGTTATGATATCATTTAGTACCTTGAGGTGCACCCGTGACCGGCTCGGAAACCAGATTGCACAGCGGAGAAGGTACGGTGGGATTCGAGATGGTCAGTGACCTGTTTGTTGACTTGGCTTTCAAGACCTTAGATAGGCAGGGCAGGATGGATATAGGTCTATAGCAGTTTGGGTCCAGGGTGTCTCCTCCTTTGAAGAGGGGGGATGACTGCGGCAGCTTTCAATCCTTGGGGATCTCAGACGATATGAAAGAGAGGTTGAACAGGCTGGTAATAGGGGTTGCGACAATGGCGGCAGATAGTTTCAGAAATAGCGGGTCCAGATTGTCAAGCCCAGCTGATTTGTACGGGTCCAGGTTTTGCAGCTCTTTCAGAACATCTGCTATCTGGATTTGGGTAAAGGAGAACCTGGAGAGGCTTGGGTGAGGAACTACGGGGGGGGCGGAGCTGTTGGCCGAGGTTGGAGTAGCCAGGCGGAAGGCATGGCCAGCCGTTGAGAAGTGCTTATTGAAGTTTTCGATAATCATGGATTTATCGGTGGAGACCGTGTTTCCTAGCCTCAGTGCAGTGGGCAGCTGGGAGGTGGTGCTCTTGTTCTCCATGGACTTCACAGTGTCCCAGAACTTTTTGGAGTTGGAGCTACAGGATGCAAACTTCTGCCTGAAGAAGCTGGCCTTAGCTTTCCTGACTGACTGCGTGTATTGGTTCCTGACTTCCCTGAACAGTTGCATATCACGGGGGCTATTCGATGCTATTGCAGTCCGATAACAGGATGTTTTTGTGCTGGTCGAGGGCAGTCAGGTCTGGAGTGAACCAAGGGCTGTATCTGTTCTTGGTTCTGCATTTTTTGAACGGAGCATGCTTATCCAAAATGGTGAGGAAGTTACTTTTAAAGAATGACCAGGCATCCTCAACTGACGGGATGAGGTCAATGTCCTTCCAGGATACACGGGCCAGGTCGATTAGAAAGGCCTGCTCACAGAAGTGTTTTAGGGAGCGTTTGACAGTGATGAGGGGTGGTCGTTTGACTGCGGCTCCGTGGCGGATACAGGCGATGAGGCAGTGATCGCTGAGATCCTGGTTGAAGACAGCGGAGGTATATTTGGAGGGCCAGTTGGTCAGGATGACGTCTGTGAGGGTGCCCTTGTTTACAGAGTTAGGGTTGTACCTGGTGGGTTCCTTGATGATTTGCGTGAGATTGAGGGCATCTAGCTTAGATTGTAGGACTGCCGGGGTGTTAAGCATATCCCAGTTTAGGTCACCTAACAGAACAAACTCTGAAGCTAGATGGGGGCGATCAATTCACAAATGGTGTCCAGGGCACAGCTGGGAGCTGACGGGGTCGGTAGCAGGCGGCAACAGTGAGAGACTTGTTTCTGGAGAGAGTAATTTTCAAAATTAGTAGTTCAAACTGTTTGGGTATGGACCTGGAAAGTATGACATTACTTTGCAGGCTATCTCTGCAGTAGACTGCGACTCCGCCCCTTTGGCAGTTCTATCTTGACGGAAGATGTTATAGTTGGGTATGGAAATCTCTGAATTTTTGGTGGCCTTCCTGAGCCAGGATTCAGACACGGCAAGGACATCAGGGTTAGCAGAGTGTGCTAAAGCAGTGAGTAAAACAAACTTAGGGAGGAGGCTTCTGATGTTGACATGCATAAAACCAAGACTTTTTCGATCACAGAAGTCAACAAATGAGGGTACCTGGGGACATGCAGGGCCTGGGTTTACCTCCACATCACCCGCGGAACAGAGAAGGAGTAGTATGAGGGTGCGGCTAAAGGCTATCAAAACTGGTCGCCTAGAGCGTTGGGGGCAGAGGATAAGAGGAGCAGGTTTCTGGGCATGGTAGAATATATTCAGGGCATAATGCGCAGACAGGGGGTATGGTGGGGTGCGGGTACAGCGGAGGTAAGCCCAGGCACTGGGTGATGATGAGAGAGGTTGTATCTCTGGACATGCTGGTTGTAATGGGTGAGGTCACCGCATGTGTGGGGGTGGGACAAAGGAGGTAACAGGGGTATGCAGAGTGGATCTAGGGGCTCCATTGTGAACTAAAACAATGATAACTAACCTGAACAACAGTATACAAGGCATATTGACATTTGGGAGAGACATACAGCGAGGCATACAGTAATCACAGGTGTTGAATTGGGAAAGCTAGCTAAAAACAGTAGGCGAGGCTAATCAGCTAGCACAACAAACAGCAGGTAAAATGGCGTTGACTAGGCAACTGGGCCGACAGATAAAACAAACAAGCAGAATGGAGTACCGTGATTAATGGACAGTCCAGCGTGCATCAGCTATGTAGCCAAGAGATCAGTGTCCAGGGGGCAGCGGTGGATGGGCAGGGAAGCTGGGCTGGCGAGTGTTATCCAGGTTTTAAAAAAAACAACTAACGATGACTAAATAGCTTGTAGCTAGTTAGCTGGTTAGCGTCTGGAGGTTATTGAGTGTGTCATAAAATAAAATAAAAATTAAAGGTGATAGCGATTCCGTATCACAGTGGTGAGGCAGGTTTCCGGAAGGTATAAACAAAATAAAAATCAAAGAGAGATAGAAAGCAAATGGGTTCAGAGTGTTTGGAATGCGGTGAGCCAGATGGTTAGCAGGCCTGTGCTAACAAGCTAACAGTTCGTAGGCCCGGGCTAGACAAGCTAGCCGTTAGCAGGCCGAATTAGCAAGCAGGAGATAGCGAGGGCTAGAGAGCTAACCTTTGGGGGACGTCGCGATGGGGTGAGTCTGTTTATTCCTCTTCTTGCGGTGACATCGACAGACCGGTCGTGGGCCCGGGTAATTGTAGCCCAGGAGTATGTTACAGGAGCTCTAGTACGCTGGGTGAGCTGGAGACACAGCGTTTCAGAAAGCTCGGGGCCTTGGCCAGTAGATGGATCTTTGGCGATGTCGCAACGAAAAGCCTGTTGAAACCACCTCGGACGATTATGTTGGCGGACCAGTCGTGATGGATCGGCGGGGCTCCGTGTCGGCAGTAAAGGGTCCAGGCCAATTGGCAAAAGAGGTATTGTTGGGCCTCTTCGGCTAGTCGGGAGATGGGCTTAGCTCAAGGCTAACTGTAGCTTGTTTTGGGACAGAGACGTTAGCCAGGAGTAGCCACTGGATTGCAGCTAGCTAGTTGCGATGATCCGGTGTAAAGGTACAGAGCTTGCGGTAGGAACTGGAGATGTGGTAGAGAAAGAGCAGTCTGATATGCTCTGGGTTGATGTCGCGCTGGTGTCCTAGTTAGCTTAGAAGACCGCTAGCAATGGCTAACTGAGTACGAGCTAGTAGCTAGTTAGCTGGCTAGCTTCTGATGGTGGTTCCGGTTCTAAAGTAAAGTATAGAAAAAGCAGATCCGTACCACATTGGGTGATGCGGGTTGCAGGAGAGTATATTCAGCTCTAGTTTGAAAGTGAGATTAAAATATGTACGAAATATATACAGAAAAAAAAAACGAAGAAAACTATATTTACACTAGACAGGACGGGACAAGACAAAACACACGTCCGACTGCTACGCCATCTTGGAAAATGTATATATATAGCCTCGACACCTACATAAAGCTGAGTGACTCAGTCATATAGCCTCATCACCTACATAAAGCTGAGTGACTCAGTCATATAGCCTCGGCACCTACATAAAGCTGAGTGACTCAGTCATATAGCCTCGGCACCTACATAAAGCTGAGTGACTCAGTCATATAGCCTCATCACCTACATAAAGCTGAGTGACTCAGTCATATAGCCTCGACACCTACATAAAGCTGAGGGACTCAGTCATATAGCCTCAGCACCTACATAAAGCTGAGTGACTCACTCATATAGCCTCGACACCTACATAATGCTGAGTGACTCACTCATATAGCCTCGACACCTACATAAAGCTGAGTGACTCAGTCATATAGCATCACCTACATAAAGCTGAGTGACTCAGTCATATAGCCCCGGCACCTACATAAAGCTGAGTGACTCAGTCATATAGCCTCATCACCTACATAAAGCTGAGTGACTCAGTCATATAGCATCACCTACATAAAGCTGAGTGACTCAGTCATATAGCCTCGGCACCTACATAAAGCTGAGTGACTCAGTCATATAGCCTCAGCACCTACATAAAGCTGAGTGACTCACTCATATAGCCCCGGCACCTACATAAAGCTGAGTGACTCACTCATATAGCCTCGACACCTACATAAAGCTGAGTGACTCAGTCATATAGCATCACCTACATAAAGCTGAGTGACTCAGTCATACATAAAGCTGAGTGACTCAGTCATATAGCCTCGACACCTACATAAAGCTGAGTGACTCAGTCATATAGCCTCGACACCTACATAAAGCTGAGTGACTCAGTCATATAGCCTCACCTACATAAAGCTGAGTGACTCAGTCATATAGCCTCGACACCTACATAAAGCTGAGTGACTCAGTCATATAGCCTCGGCACCTACATAAAGCTGAGTGACTCAGTCATATAGCCTCGCACCTACATAAAGCTGAGTGACTCAGTCATATAGCCCCGGCACCTACATAAAGCTGAGTGACTCAGTCATATAGCCTCACCTACATAAAGCTGAGTGACTCAGTCATATAGCCTCGGCACCTACATAAAGCTGAGTGACTCAGTCATATAGCCTCGGCACCTACATAAAGCTGAGTGACTCAGTCATATAGCCTCACCTACATAAAGCTGAGTGACACCTCATATAGCATAATAAAGCTGAGTGACTCAGTCATATAGCCTCAGCACCTACATAAAGCTGAGTGACTCAGTCATATAGCCTCAGCACCTACATAAAGCTGAGTGACTCAGTCATATAGCCTCAGCACCTACATAAAGCTGAGTGACTCAGTCATATAGCCTCAGCACCTACATAAAGCTGAGTGACTCAGTCATATAGCCTCAGCACCTACATAAAGCTGAGTGACTCAGTCATATAGCCTCAGCACCTACATAAAGCTGAGTGACTCAGTCATATAGCCTCAGCACCTACATAAAGCTGAGTGACTCAGTCATATAGCCTCAGCACCTACATAAAGCTGAGTGACTCAGTCATATAGCCTCATCACCTACATAAAGCTGAGTGACTCAGTCATATAGCATCACCTACATAAAGCTGAGTGACTCACTCATATAGCCTCGGCACCTACATAAAGCTGAGTGACTCAGTCATATAGCCTCATCACCTACATAAAGCTGAGTGACTCAGTCATATAGCCTCAGCACCTACATAAAGCTGAGTGACTCAGTCATATAGCATCACCTACATAAAGCTGAGTGACTCAGTCATATAGCCTCATCACCTACATAAAGCTGAGTGACTCAGTCATATAGCCTCATCACCTACATAAAGCTGAGTGACTCAGTCATATAGCCTCATCACCTACATAAAGCTGAGTGACTCAGTCATATAGCCTCATCACCTACATAAAGCTGAGTGACTCACTCATATAGCCTCGACACCTACATAAAGCTGAGTGACTCAGTCATATAGCATCACCTACATAAAGCTGAGTGACTCAGTCATATAGCCTCGGCACCTACATAAAGCTGAGTGACTCAGTCATATAGCCTCACCTACATAAAGCTGAGTGACTCAGTCATATAGCCTCGACACCTACATAAAGCTGAGTGACTCAGTCATATAGCCTCAGCACCTACATAAAGCTGAGTGACTCAGTCATATAGCCTCACCTACATAAAGCTGAGTGACTCAGTCATATAGCCTCGGCACCTACATAAAGCTGAGTGACTCAGTCATATAGCCTCACCTACATAAAGCTGAGTGACTCAGTCATATAGCCTCGGCACCTACATAAAGCTGAGTGACTCAGTCATATAGCCTCACCTACATAAAGCTGAGTGACTCAGTCATATAGCCTCGCACCTACATAAAGCTGAGTGACTCAGTCATATAGCATCACCTACATAAAGCTGAGTGACTCAGTCATATAGCCCCGGCACCTACATAAAGCTGAGTGACTCAGTCATATAGCCTCGGCACCTACATAAAGCTGAGTGACTCAGTCATATAGCCTCGGCACCTACATAATGCTGAGTGACTCAGTCATATAGCCTCGGCACCTACATAAAGCTGAGTGACTCAGTCATGTAGCCTCGACACCTACATAAAGCTGAGTGACTCAGTCATATAGCCCCGGCACCTACATAAAGCTGAGTGACTCAGTCATATAGCATCACCTACATAAAGCTGAGTGACAGTCATATAGCATCACCTATAAAGCTGAGTGACTCAGTCATATAGCCTCGCACCTACATAAAGCTGAGTGACTCAGTCATATAGCCCCACCTACATAAAGCTGAGTGACTCAGTCATATAGCCTCGGCACCTACATAAAGCTGAGTGACTCAGTCATATAGCATCACACTACATAAAGCTGAGTGACTCACTCATATAGCCTCGGCACCTACATAAAGCTGAGTGACTCAGTCATATAGCCTCAGCACCTACATAAAGCTGAGTGACTCAGTCATATAGCCTCAGCACCTACATAAAGCTGAGTGACTCAGTCATATAGCCTCGACACCTACATAATGCTGAGTGACTCAGTCATATAGCCTCGGCACCTACATAAAGCTGAGTGACTCAGTCATATAGCATCACCTACATAAAGCTGAGTGACTCAGTCATATAGCATCATCACCTACATAAAGCTGAGTGACTCAGTCATATAGCCTCACCTACATAAAGCTGAGTGACTCAGTCATATAGCCTCAGCACCTACATAAAGCTGAGTGACTCAGTCATATAGCCTCATCACCTACATAAAGCTGAGTGACTCAGTCATATAGCCTCATCACCTACATAAAGCTGAGTGACTCAGTCATATAGCATCACCTACATAAAGCTGAGTGACTCAGTCATATAGCCTCAGCACCTACATAAAGCTGAGTGACTCAGTCATATAGCCTCATCACCTACATAAAGCTGAGTGACTCAGTCATATAGCCTCAGCACCTACATAAAGCTGAGTGACTCAGTCATATAGCCTCAGCACCTACATAAAGCTGAGTGACTCAGTCATATAGCCTCATCACCTACATAAAGCTGAGTGACTCAGTCATATAGCATCACCTACATAAAGCTGAGTGACTCAGTCATATAGCCTCAGCACCTACATAAAGCTGAGTGACTCAGTCATATAGCCTCACACATAAAGCTGAGTGACTCAGTCATATAGCCTCACACCTACATAAAGCTGAGTGACTCAGTCATATAGCATCACCTACATAAAGCTGAGTGACTCAGTCATATAGCCTCACCTACATAAAGCTGAGTGACTCAGTCATATAGCCTCACACCTTCATAAAGCTGAGTGACTCAGTCATATAGCAGCACCTACATAAAGCTGAGTGACTCAGTCATATAGCCTCACCTACATAAAGCTGAGTGACTCAGTCATATAGCATCACCTACATAAAGCTGAGTGACTCAGTCATATAGCCTCAGCACCTACATAAAGCTGAGTGACTCAGTCATATAGCCTCGGCACCTACATAAAGCTGAGTGACTCAGTCATATAGCCTCGACACCTACATAAAGCTGAGTGACTCAGTCATATAGCCTCAGCACCTACATAATGCTGAGTGACTCAGTCATATAGCCTCACCTACATAAAGCTGAGTGACTCAGTCATATAGCCTCAGCACCTACATAAAGCTGAGTGACTCACTCATATAGCCTCAGCACCTACATAAAGCTGAGTGACTCACTCATATAGCCTCACCTACATAATGCTGAGTGACTCAGTCATATAGCCTCAGCACCTACATAAAGCTGAGTGACTCACTCATTCATGGCTTTAGATCAAAACAAACAAGTGACAACATTCTTTCTGATAGTTTTTTAATACAGAAATGTTTTGGTTATCCTGACAACATGTATTATCATAGTCCATTATGGGCTATTAGCAGGACAATAGACTATTGCCAACACCTCTCTGAATTTTGATACTTTGTGCAAGGCAATTGATCAGCATTAAAAAAAATCCTGAGTGGCACAGCGGTCTAAGACACTGCATCACAATGCAAACTGCATTGCTACAGATGCTGGTTCAATACCCATACCGGCCACGACAGGGAAAGCCATGAGACGAAGGTGGACCCTCCCTCTATAAACAGAATTAAATCATTCTGAATAACGTCTTTATTTAGAGTGTCTCACCCCATGTTCAAGAATGGCCTTTTTCTTGCTCACTTTAGGTTATTTGAAAACGAAATCATCTCCAAAATAGAGCGATTATTATTATTACATTTAGAATTACATTTGAAGTCGGAAGTTTACATACACTTAGGTTGTAGTCATTAAAACTCATTTTTCAACCACTCTACAGATTTTTTGTTAACAAAATGTAGTTTGTTCCAGTCAGGTTACTTTGTGCATGACACAAGTAATTTTTCCAACAATTGTTTACAGACAGATTATTTCACTTATAATTCACTGTATCACAATTCCAGTGGGTCAGAAGTTTACATACACTAAGTTGACAGTGCCTTTAAACAGCTTGGAAAATTCCAGAAAATGATGTCATGGCTTTAGAAGCTTCTGATGCTAATTGTCATAATTTGAGTCAATTGGAGGTGAACCTGTGGAGGCATTTCAAGGCCTACCTTCAAACTCATTGCCTTTTTGCTTGACATCATGGATAAATCAAAAGTTATCAGCCAAAGTCTGGTTCATCCTTGGGAGCAATTTCCAAATGCTTGAAGGTACCACGTTCATCTGTACAAACAATAGTACGCAAGTATAAACACTATGGGACCACGCAGCCGTCATACCGCTCAGGAAGGAGACGCGTTTTGTCTCCTGGAGTTGAATGTGCTTTGGTGCGAAAAGTACAAATCAATCCCAGAACAACAGCAAAGGACCTTGTGAAGATGCTGGAGGAAACGGGTACAAAAGTATCTATATCCACAGTAAAACGAGTCCTATATCGACGACATAACCTGAAAGGCCGCTCAGCAAGGAAGAAGCCATTGCTCCAAAACTGCCATCAAAAAGCCAGACTACGGTTTGCAACTGCACATGGGGACAAAGATCATACTTTTTGGAGAAATGTCCTCTGGTCTGATGAAACAAAAATACAACTGTTTGGTCATAATGACCATCATTATGTTTGGAGGAAAAAGGGGGAGGCTTGCAAGCCGAAGATCACCATCCCAACCATGAAGCAAGGGGTGGCAGCATCATGTTGTGGGGGTGCTTTGCTGCAGGAGGGTCTGGTGCACTTTACAAAATAGATGGCATCATGAAAAATAAAAATTGTTGATATTTTACCTTTATTTAACTAGGCAAGTCAGTTAAGAACAAATTCTGTTTTTCAATGACAGCCTAGGAACAGTGGGTTATAACTGCCTGTTCAGGGGCAGAATGACAGATTTGTACCTAGTCAGCTCGGGGATTGGAACTTGCAACCTTCCGGTTGCTAGTCCACCGCTCTAACCGGTAGGCTACACTGCCGCCCCATATACAGTGCCTTGCGAAAGTATTCGGCCCCCTTGAACTTTGCGACCTTTTGCCACATTTCAGGTTTCAAGCATAAAGATATAAAACTGTATTTTTTGGTGAAGAATCAACAACAAGTGGGACACAATCATGAAGTGGAATGACATTTATTGGATATTTCAAACTTTTTTAACAAATCAAAAACTGAAAAATTTGGCGTGCAAAATTATTCAGCCTCCTTAAGCTAATACTTTGTAGCGCCACCTTTTGCTGCGATTACAGCTGTAAGTCGCTTGGGGTATGTCTCTATCAGTTTTGCACATCGAGAGACTGAAACTTTTCCCCATTCCTCCTTGCAAAACAGCTCGAGCTCAGTGAGGTTGGATGGAGAGCATTTGTGAACAGCAGTTTTCAGTTCTTTCCACAGATTCTCGATTGGATTCAGGTCTGGACTTTGACTTGGCCATTCTAACACCTGGATATGTTTATTTTTGAATTTTGTGGGAAGCTTATGGAAGGCTACCCAAAACGTTTGACTCAAGTTAAACAATTTATAGGCAATGCTACCAAATACTAACTGAGTGTATGTAAACTTCTGACCCACTGGGAATGTGATGAAAGAAATTAAAGCTGAAATAAATCATTCTCTCTACTATTATTCTGACATTTCACGTTCTTAAAATAAAGTGGTGATCCTATCTGACGTAAGACAGAGGATTTTTTACTAGGATTAAATATCAGGAATTGTGAAAAACTGAGTTTAAATGTATTTGGCTAAGGTGTATGTAAACGTCTGACTTCAACTGTAGGTCTATACAGTCATGGCCAAAGGTTTTGAGAATGACACAAATATACATTTTCACAAAGTCTGCTACTTCAGTGTCTTTAGATATTTTTGTCAGATGTTACTATGGAATACTGAAGTATAATTACAAGCATTTCATAAGTGTCAAAGGCTTTTATTGACAATTACATGAAGTTGATGCAAAGAGTCAATATTGGCAGTGTGACCCTTCTTTTTCAAGACCTCCACCCTGGTATGCTGTCAATTAATTAACTTCTGGGTCACATTCTGACTGATGCTTCTGATGCTTTACTGTTGACATGACACAGGACTGATAGTAGCTGTTGCGTCAAAAAACAGAACACTCAAAACATGAGCACAATGGCAGCTCTTCCTTTAAAGAACTCCAGGCCTCAAGAGGGCAGATAACCCAAAAACACAGGTGGAACTAAAAAATTGAGCC
The DNA here is from genome assembly GCF_023373465.1 of Oncorhynchus keta. Lineage (NCBI taxonomy): Eukaryota > Metazoa > Chordata > Actinopteri > Salmoniformes > Salmonidae > Oncorhynchus > Oncorhynchus keta. The sequence continues at coordinate 49,696,300 of NC_068445.1, read as the reverse complement.
AGGATTTCTGGAGGAGTTACTTTTACATGCGCACCTGGCAGATAAGCATGGGTATAAAATGTTTGGGCTTAGCTTAGCTTTGCTTGGGTCCTCAACATACAAACAGCTCATTGTTCAACCCTAAAGACGCATGCAGTGCTTATGTTGCATCCAGTGCTTAGCACAATTTACATGTTTGACTCTGGTAGGAGTGGTGACTTCTTTTTTGTGGATATTTTCTGACTGCAGAAGTAATTGCTTGAAGTGCTGGATTAAAATGTTTAAATGTTTACTTTATTCAAAGCCATGCTTTGTTGCTGTGTCATGCATTGTTTATTGTGTAAAATAATGCATGTTTATTCTATGTTTAAGGATATCAACCTATTCATATTCCTCTGTCATTCAACTACTCTATTCAACAAATCAACTGTTTCAACTTATTCAACAAATGGCATCAAAACCATAATTAAAACACTAAAAAGGAATTGAGTTGTCCCTTTGCATCCTTCATGTGTTGAGCAAGCCGTTTTCCAGTTTGAGCAGAGCTGAAATAATCATAACACCTAGACAACTTGACAGTAGTGCTCACCTTGTCTTCTCCGGACAAGCTTTTATTCCGGATGCCCCAAACAATCAGAAAGGGGATTCATCAGAGAAAATGACATTTACCCCAGTCCTCAGCAGTCCAATCTCTGTACCTTTTGCAGATAGTCTGTCCCTGATGTTTTTCCTGAAGAGGCTTCTTTGCTGCCCTTCTTGACACCAGGCCATCCTGCAAAATCTTTGCCTCACTGTGCGTGCACTCATACCTGCCTGCTGCCATTCCTGAGCAAGCTCTGTACTGGTGGTGCACCGATCCCGCAGCTGAATTAACTTTAGGAGACGGTCCTGGCGCTTGCTAGACTTTCTTGGGCTCCCTGAAGCCTTCTTCACAACAATTGAACCGCTCTCCTTGAAGTTCTTGATGATCCGATAAATGGTTGATTTAGGTGCAACCTAACTGGCAGCAATATCCTTGCCTGTGAAGCCCTTTTTGTGCAAAGCAATGATGACTGCACGTGTTTCCTTGCAGGTAACCATGTTTGTTTTTTTTACCTTTATTTAACCCGGCAAGTCAGTTAAGAACACATTCTTATTTTCAATGACGGCCTGGGAACAGTGGGTTAACTGCCTGTTCAGGGGCAGAACGACAGATTTGCACCTTGTCAGCTCGGGGGTTTGAACTCGCAACCTTCCGGTTACTAGTCCAACGCTCTAACCACTAGGCTACGCTGGTTGACAGAGGAAGAACAATGATTCCAAGCACCACCCTCCTTTTGAAGCTTCCAGTCTGTTATTTGAATTCAATCAGCATGACAGAGTGATCTCTGATCTCAAGAGTCCTTGTCAAGCACTGACATGATGGCAGCTGGTCCTTTTGTGGCAGGGCTGAAATGCACTGGAAATTATTTTGGGGATTCAGTTCATTTGCATGGCAAAGAGGGACTTTGCAATTAATTGCAATTCATCTGATCACTCTACATAAAATTCTGGAGTATATGCAAATTGCCATCATACAAACTGAGGCAGCAGACTTTGTGAAAATTAATATTTGTATCATTCTCAACTTTTGGCCACGTGTGTGTGTGTGTGTGTATATATATATTTATTTAACTAGGCAAGTTAGTTAAGAACAAATTCTTATTTGCATTGACGGCCTAGGAACAGTGGGTTAACTTCCTGGTTCAGTGGCAGAACAACATATTTTTACCTTGTCAGCTCAGGTATTCGCTACCTGCTGCCCCATATAAAATCCCACTTAGATATTCTCACAGATCAAATTTGCCCTAATGAAAAAAGGCCCCTTAAATGTTAATTTAGGATCCTCCAATCCTCTAAATTGCATTATTGGCAGAGAGTCACGTCATTGAAAAAAAAATATTTCGATATACTGTAGGTCTACCCTAGGCGATATGAGACTCACTAGTTTGTGAGTAATGTGCTGTTAAAAGTGATGTAGGTGTGATTTATTTAAAGAGCATATTGAAGTTAGAAGCCATAGGATTTGAAGCAATAGCTGTGGTCAACTATTTCAGCACCGTTTCATGCTGCTCTGAGACAAGCATGGGGACTGGTCTTGATAAATCAATGAGATTTTTATTTTCACTGAATCTCCATTTGAGTATTGGTTAGACTACAATTAGGGTGTGGAAATGTTATGCTCTTAGTACTGTAGCCTACTCCCGACCATTACGTTGCACAGCACCATTTGTTCCGTTCCATCCTAACAGAAACCCTGAGGGTTTTGTTTTTCGTTTGTCTTGGAATAGGAACACCATAATATTAATCAAATTAGTTAAGCTACATTTCTTCAAATCAATCCCATATACTATATTCTTACAAAAAAAGGTTTTAAATTATCTAGTGCAGTCAGTATTGAAGGCTATCAAATGCTTCTCAAAGATGCCCTCTGGTGGTCAAACTAGCACAAACTAGCATTAATGGTAACAATGGCTGACATCGTGCCATAAATCAAATCAAATCAAATCAAATTTTATTTGTCACACACACACATGGTTAGCAGATGTTAATGCGAGTGTAGCGAAATGCTTGTGCTTCTAGTTCCGACAATGCAGTGATAACCAACAAGTAATCTAACTAACAATTCCAAAACTACTGTCTTATACACAGTGTAAGGGGATAAAGAATATGTACATAAGGATATATGAATGAGTGATGGTACAGGGCAGCATACAGTAGATGGTATCGAGTACAGTATATACATATGAGATGAGTATGTAGACAAAGTAAACAAAGTGGCATAGTTAAAGTGGCTAGTGATACATGTATTACATAAAGATGCAGTCGATGATATAGAGTACTGTATATACGTATGCATATGAGATGAATAATGTAGGGTAAGTAACATTATATAAGGTAGCATTGTTTAAAGTGGCTAGTGATATATTTACATCATTTCCCATCCATTCCCATTATTAAAGTGGCTGGAGTTGGGTCAGTGTCAATGTCAGTGTGTTGGCAGCAGCCACTCAATGTTAGTGGTGGCTGTTTAACCTCTGATGGCCTTGAGATAGAAGCTGTTTTTCAGTCTCTCGGTCCCAGCTTTGATGCACCTGTACTGACCTCGCCTTCTGGATGATAGCGGGGTGAACAGGCAGTGGCTCGGGTGGTTGATGTCCTTGATGATCTTTATGGCCTTCCTGTAACATCGGGTGGTGTAGGTGTCCTGGAGGGCAGGTAGTTTGCCCCCGGTGATGCGTTGTGCAGACCTCACTACCCTCTGGAGAGCCTTAAGGTTGAGGGCGGAGCAGTTGTGCATCTGTACCAGGCGGTGATGACAGCCCGCCAGGATGCTCCTGAGGTTGTGCATCTGTAGAAGTTTGTGTGAGTGCTTTTGTCTGTGACAAGCCAAATTTCTTCAGCCTCCTGAGGTTGAAGAGGCGCTGCTGCGCCTTCTCATCTCACGACGCTTTGTCAGTGTGAGTGGACCAATTCAGTTTGTCTGTGATGCAACTTTAAAGGAAGAACCACTATCCTTTCTGGAACTTAAAACTTGCTACCCTCTGTTGGAGGAATGTTGGAGAAGAGAAATGTACAAAACAAAATTGTCTTACAGCCTGTTAGAAAGGTATGTGTTAGTATCTGTCTGTTAAATGGTTTTAGGATGTGTTGTCTTATAGCCTGCTAGAGGATGTGTTGTCTTATAGCCTGTTAGAGGATGTGTTGTCTTACAGCCTGTTAGAGAGGATGTGTTGTCTTACAGCCTGTTAGAGAGGATGTGTTGTCTTACAGCCTGTTAGAGGATGTGTTGTCTTACAGCCTGTTGGAGAGGATGTGTTGTCTTACAGCCTGTTAGAGAGGATGTGTTGTCTTACAGCCTGTTGGAGAGGATGTGTTGTCTTACAGCCTGTTAGAGAGGATGTGTTGTCTTACAGCCTGTTAGAGAGGATGTGTTGTCTTACAGCCTGTTGGAGAGGATGTGTTGTCTTACAGCCTGTTAGAGAGGATGTGTTGTCTTACAGCCTGTTAGAGAGGATGTGTTGTCTTATAGCCTGTTAGAGGATGTGTTGTCTTATAGCCTGTTAGAGGATGTGTTGTCTTATAGCCTGTTAGAGGATGTGTTGTCTTACAGCCTGTTAGAGAGGATGTGTTGTCTGTCTGGTAGAGAGGATGTGTTGTCTGTCTGGTAGAGAGGATGTGTTGTCTTACAGCCTGTTAGAGGATGTGTTGTCTGTCTGGTAGAGAGGATGTGTTGTCTTACAGCCTGTTAGAGGATGTGTTGTCTTACAGCCTGTTAGAGAGGATGTGTTGTCTTACAGCCTGTTAGAGAGGATGTGTTGTCTTATAGCCTGTTAGAGAGGATGTGTTGTCTTACAGCCTGTTAGAGAGGATGTGTTGTCTTACAGCCTGTTGGAGAGGATGTGTTGTCTTATAGCCTGTTAGAGAGGATGTGTTGTCTTACAGCCTGGTAGAGAGGATGTGTTGTCTCAGTCTGGTAGAGAGGATGTCTTGTCTGTCTGGTAGAGAGGATGTGTTGTCTGTCTGGTGGAGAGGATGTGTTGTCTCAGTCTGGTAGAGAGGATGTGTTGTCTGTCTGGTAGAGAGGATGTGTTGTCTCAGCCTGGTAGAGAGGACGTGTTGTCTGTCTGGTAGAGAGGATGTGTTGTCTCAGCCTGGTAGAGAGGATGTGTTGTCTCAGCCTGGTAGAGAGGATGTGTTGTCTGTCTGGTAGAGAGGATGTGTTGTCTCAGTCTGGTAGAGAGGATGTGTTGTCTGTCTGGTAGAGAGGTTGTGTTGTCTCTGTCTGGTAGAGAGGATGTGTTGTCTTACAGCCTGGTAGAGAGGATGTGTTGTCTCAGTCTGGTAGAGAGGATGTGTTGTCTCAGTCTGGTAGAGAGGATGTGTTGTCTCAGTCTGGTAGAGAGGATGTGTTGTCTCAGTCTGGTAGAGAGGATGTGTTGTCTCAGTCTGGTAGAGAGGATGTGTTGTCTCTGTCTGGTAGAGAGGATGTGTTGTCTCAGTCTGGTAGAGAGGATGTGTTGTCTCAGTCTGGTAGAGAGGATGTGTTGTCTCTGTCTGGTAGAGAGGATGTGTTGTCTCAGTCTGGTAGAGAGGATGTGTTGTCTCAGTCTGGTAGAGAGGATGTGTTGTCTCTGTCTGGTAGAGAGGATGTGTTGTCTCTGTCTGGTAGAGAGGATGTGTTGTCTGTCTGGTAGAGAGGATGTGTTGTCTCTGTCTGGTAGAGAGGATGTGTTGTCTCAGTCTGGTAGAGAGGATGTGTTGTCTGTCTGGTAGAGAGGATGTGTTGTCTCTGTCTGGTAGAGAGGATGTGTTGTCTCAGTCTGGTAGAGAGGATGTGTTGTCTGTCTGGTAGAGAGGATGTGTTGTCTCTGTCTGGTAGAGAGGATGTGTTGTCTGCCTGTAGAGAGGATGTGTCTGTCTGGTAGAGAGGATGTGTTGTCTGTCTGGTAGAGAGGATGTGTTGTCTCAGTCTGGTAGAGAGGATGTGTTGTCTGTCTGGTAGAGAGGATGTGTTGTCTCAGTCTGGTAGAGAGGATGTGTTGTCTGTCTGGTAGAGAGGATGTGTTGTCTCTGTCTGGTAGAGAGGATGTGTTGTCTCTGTCTGGTAGAGAGGATGTGTTGTCTCACAGCCTGTCAGGGAGGACGTGTTTTCTCACAGCCTGTCAGGGAGGACGTGTTGTCTCACAGCCTGTCAGGGAGGACGTGTTGTCTCACAGCCTGTCAGAGAGGACGTGTTGTCTCACAGCCTGTCAGAGAGGATGTGTTGTCTCACAGCCTGTCAGTAGCCTGTCAGAGAGGATGTTGTCTCACAGCCTGTCAGAGAGGACGTGTTGTCTCACAGCCTGTCAGAGAGGACGTGTTGTCTCACAGCCTGTCAGGGAGGATGTGTTGTCTCACAGCCTGTCAGAGAGGACGTGTTGTCTCACAGCCTGTCAGGAGGATGTGTTGTCTCACAGCCTGTCAGAGAGGACGTGTTGTCTCACAGCCTGTCAGAGAGGACGTCTCACAGCCTGTCAGGGAGGACGTGGTCTCACAGCCTGTCAGAGGGATGTTGTCTCACAGCCTGTCAGAGAGGACTTGTTGTCTCACAGCCTGTCAGAGAGGACTTGTTGTCTCACAGCCTGTCAGAGAGGACGTGTTGTCTCACAGCCTGTCAGAGAGGATGTGTTGTCTCACAGCCTGTCAGGGAGGACGTGTTGTCTCACAGCCTGTCAGAGAGGATGTTGTCTCACAGCCTGTCAGAGAGGACGTGTTGTCTCACAGCCTGTCAGGGAGGACGTGTTGTCTCACAGCCTGTCAGGGAGGACGTGTTGTCTCACAGCCTGTCAGGGAGGACGTGTTGTCTCACAGCCTGTCAGGGAGGACGTGTTGTCTCACAGCCTGTCAGAGAGGACGTGTTGTCTCACAGCCTGTCAGGGAGGACGTGTTGTCTCACAGCCTGTCAGAGAGGACGTGTTGTCTCACAGCCTGTCAGGGAGGACGTGTTGTCTCACAGCCTGTCAGAGAGGACGTGTTGTCTCACAGCCTGTCAGGGAGGACGTGTTGTCTCACAGCCTGTCAGGGAGGACGTGTTGTCTCACAGCCTGTCAGGGAGGACGTGTTGTCTCACAGCCTGTCAGAGAGGACGTGTTGTCTCACAGCCTGTCAGGGAGGACGTGTTGTCTCAGCCTGTTAGAAAGGACATGCTGTCTTACATCATGTCAGAGAGGACGTGTCGTCTTACAGAATGTCAGAGATTACGTGTTGTCTCTGCCTGTTATAGAGGAATGCCCAGCACCAAGGAGACTCCCCCTCCTCCATCTCCATATAATACCAGTCAGGTTAAACTGAATGTCCAGCACCAAGGAGATTCTCCCTCTCCCATTTCCATCACCTGGTACTCAGGGCACTATTGTCCCTCCATCAGGTCCTAATGGCCTGGTACTCAGGACTCTATTGTCCCTCTATCAGGTCCTAATGGCCTGGTACTCAGGGCTCTATTGTCCCTCCATCAGGTCCTAATAACCTGGTACTCAGGGCTCTTTTGTCCCTCTATCAGGTCCTAATAACCTGGTACTCAGGACTCTATTGTCCCTCTATCAGGTCCTAATAACCAGGTACTCAGGGCCCTATTGTCCCTCTAACCACTCTGACATCAATGCAAATGAAATGGAAAATCACATCAAAACAGTATCTTGCTTTTTAAACTCACCTCACAATTTCAAGAAAGAAATTCAACAGGTTGAAACTGAGTGTTAAACATGGTCTTTGTGGATGTTGTTTCAAAGCAAAACAATGAAATGGACAGTGCTCTCTAAGGTGATGATGAATTCAAACACCCATACACATTTTAGAGCTTATGCTTATGAGCCCAAGCCTGAAAAAAATGAATTCAAATTATGATTGTGCCGTGATATAATACACGGCCTACTGCATATTACACGTGACAAAAACAATCATTAAAAAATACTGATTTAAGATGTCTTTGCTAGATAAATTGGTCTAGACCAGTGGTTCCCAAACTTTGTATAGTCCCGTACCCCTTCAAACATTCAACCTCCAGCTGTGTATCCCTTCTAGTACCAGGTTCAGTGCACCCTCAAATGTAAGCCTGCCACACACACACTATACTATACATTTATTAAACATAAGAATGAGTGTGAGGTTTTGTCACAACCCGGCTCGTGGGAAGTGACAAAGAGCAGGGACCAGGGCACAAATATTAATAATCATCAATCATTTTGCTGAGTGAACCCTTACTCACCTCATTTTGTTATAGCATCTTTGGTCTGACAGACGATTACGTGAAACCCAGAATGCATTGTATGTCAATAAACATGGCTCCAGACATAGCTGGAATTAGCTTAGCTCATGATAATCAGTTCAACCTTCAAAAAAGTATTTTACGCACATATGTGCCCATTAAAATACAAGAAAGAATCGGAATTTATGATTTATCACCGGAACTTGAAAACATGTGAATAAAACAGTAAATATAGCAATAATTACCACACAAAACAGTTTCTGATAGTGATTTATTGATTCAAATGGCGCGTGCAGTCAGTTAATCCCGTAACCTCTCACTCCCACTCTGAGCCATTCAGTGTTGTTTATGTCTGTAGCTAGTGAGCTAAGCTTTAGCATTAGCAATGTCTTTCAAAAGGAGACAACTCACAAATGCGGAAATTCTGGAGATTTTAAAACATTCTGACAATGAGTCTGAAAGTCAGGAATCAGATTCTGACAGTGACAGTGAGGAGCCGCCCCCCAACCTTGTAGCCATTGAGAACCCTGAGTCTGAGGACTCCTTGTCCACTGACAATGTCCCAGGTCCCTTTGAAGATGCTGGTGATGATGGAGGCAGACCGATAGTGGATGAAGTACAGGAGTTCTGTGGTAGCTGGAAGGCTGCCAGCCATTTCACCCCTCCTGGCCCTGCTGTTTGCTTTAATGAGTCCCAGTCTGGAGTGCAACGCCCCTTGCCATTTCCCTCTGAGGCGGAATGCTTCAAGTTGCTTCTGACAGAGGAGCTGGTGGGAGACATAGAAGAGACCAATTACTATGCATTGGGGCTACAGGAGAAGAGAGAGCCAGGAGTGGGGGAGACAACCACAACTAGTGAAATGTATACCTTTCTGGTGACAGTCCTTCTCATAGAGATGCTAAAGAAGAACTCCCTAAGAGAATACTGGAGCAGAGATCCTATGTTTGCAACTCCCTTCTTTGCCTCCCTCTTTCCCAAGACCGCTTCCTAGTTCTGCATTTCATCAACAATGCTACTGCCATCCTAAGTGATCTGTTATACAATATAAGAAATGTCAACAGCTGGCAGTAAAGTGGCATGAAAAATGAGACATCCATTTCCTCTCCACTGTCCATACAGCAACCATGTTGGCCAGAGGGAAGGTGGATCACCTGACCGGAGAGAGAAAGATCAAACCAGATTGTGTGCTTGATTATAACCTCAAAATGGGGGCCGTGGATAAGGCAGACATGATAAACAGCTTTGTGGAATGCACACGGAAAACAAACAAGTGGTATAAGAAGATATTTTTCCATCTGATCGACACTGCTGCCCTCAACGGCAGCACAGTTCACCGCCAACTAACAGGTGAGATGATTACTGAACAATGGATTTTATTGTAATTGGATGTACAGTTCACATGTAAATCATATACAGAAACTATTAATGCAATAAGACACTTACTTTGATAGAAACACAGCCTAGATTTGAACCAGGATGTCTATAGTGACCCCTCAATTAGTTTTATAGAGCTAATGGAAGAATGTAGCTAGCTAGCCACTGCCTGTTCACCCCGCTATCATCCAGAAGGCGAGGTCAGTACAGGTGCATCAAAGCTGGGACCGAGAGACTGAAAAACAGCTTCTATCTCAAGGCCATCAGAGGTTAAACAGCCACCACTAACATTGAGTGGCTGCTGCCAACACACTGTCATTGACACTGACCCAACTCCAGCCACTTTAATAATGGGAATTGATGGGAAATTATGTAAATATATCACTAGCCACTTTAAACAATGCTACCTTATATAATGTTACTTACCCTACATTATTCATCTCATATGCATACGTATATACTGTACTCTATATCATCGACTGCATCCTTATGTAATACATGTATCACTAGCCACTTTGTTTACATACTCCTCTCATATGTATATACTGTACTCGATACCATCTACTGTATACTGCTCTGTACCATCACTCATTCATATATCCTTATGTACATATTCTTTATCCCCTTACACTGTGTATAAGACAGTAGTTTTGGAATTATTAGTTAGATTACTTGTTGGTTATCACTGCATTGTCGGAACTAGAAGCACAAGCATTTCGCAACACTCGCATTAACATCTGCTAACCATGTGTATGTGACAAATAACATTTGATTTGATTTGATTTGAGCTACATACGCACGATTGAATATAACACCATAAAGGTTATGAAATGAGTAACGTTACCACCCGTGTCTGCGGTTATAAGGTATGAGTAACGTTACCACCCGTGTCTGCGGTTATAAGGAATATACACAAATATATTATGCTTCGTACATACAATGAGCTGCAGTAGAAATATTTTAAAACAACATACAGAGTTTTATAATGTAATAAGGCACTTACTTTGATAGAAACGCAGTCTGGATTTGAACCTGGGTGTCTGTAGTGACGCCTCTACAGACATCCTCTAGCACTGAGATGCTGTGCCTTAGACCACTGAGCCACTTGGGCCAGGGTTGGTTCAAAATACAACACATGCTAATACTTCTCTGACGCAATTAGCATTGTTTTAGAAGAATGTAGCTAGCTACCTAAGCATTGAGTATAACACCATAAAGGTTATGAAATTAGTAACGTTACCTTGCGTGTCCGCGGTTATAAAGAATATACACAAATATATTATGCTACAGTAGAAACGTCATAACACGACATGCAGAAACTATTATAACGTAATAAGGCACTTACCTAACCCTAACCCTAACCCTTACTTTGATAGAAACACACACATTTCCAATGTTATTATTGGTAACGAAGACACCTATGACTGCGATGCAGGCAACAGATAAGATATGTGAACACGTGTGTGTGTGTGTGTGTGTGTGTGTGTGTGTGTGTGTGTGTGTGTGTGTGTGTGTGTGTGTGTGTGTGTGTGTGTGTGTGTGTGTGTGTGTGTGTGTGTGTGTGTGTGTGTGTGTGTGTGTGTGTGTGTGTGTGTGTGTGTAGATAAACTAGTTGAGAACACCTTTATTTAACCAGGTAAACTAGTTGTGAACACCTTTATTTAACCAGGTAAACTAGTTGAGAACACCTTTATTTAACCAGGTAAACTAGTTGTGAACACCTTTATTTAACCAGGTAAACTAGTTGAGAACACCTTTATTTAACCAGGTAAACTAGTTGAGAACACCTTTATTTAACCAGGTAAACTAGTTGAGAACACCTTTATTTAACCAGGTAAACTAGTTGAGAACACCTTTATTTAACCAGGTAAACTAGTTGAGAACACCTTTATTTAACCAGGTAAACTAGTTGAGAACACCTTTATTTAACCAGGTAAACTAGTTGAGAACACCTTTATTTAACCAGGTAAACTAGTTGAGAACACCTTTATTTAACCAGGTAGGCCAGTTGAGAACAAGTTCTCATTTACAACTGCGACCTGGCCAAGATAAAGCAAAGCAGTGCAACACAAACAACAACACAGAGTTACACATGGAAAAAAAACAAACATAGTCAATAATACAGTAGAACAAAAGAAAACAGTCTACATACAGTGAGTGCAAATGAGGTAAGATAAGGGAGGTAAGGCAATAAATAGGCCATTGTGGTGAAGTAATTACAATGTAGCAATTAAACACTGGAATGGTAGAAGTGCAGAAGATGAATGTAGAGATAATGGGGTGCAAAGGAGCAAGATAAATAAATAAATACATTATGGGGATGAGGTAGGTAGATGGATGGGCTGTTTACAGATGGGCTATGTACAGGTACAGTGATCTGTGAGCTGCTCTGACAGCTGGTGCTTAAAGCTAGTGAGGGGAGATATGAGTCTCCAGCTTCAGAGATTTTTGCAGTTCGTTCCAGTCATTGGCAGCAGAGAACTGGAAGGAGAGGTGGCCAAAGGTGGTGTTGGCTTTGGGGGTGACCAGTGAGATATACCTGCTGGAGCGCGTGCTACGAGTGGGTGCTGCTATGGTGACCAGTGAGATATACCTGCTGGAGCGCGTGCTACGAGTGGGTGCTGCTATGGTGACCAGTGAGCTGAGATAAGACGGGGCTTTACCTAGCAGAGACATGTAGATAACCTGTAGCCAGTGGGTTTTTTCGACGAGTATGACGCGAGGGCCAGCCAACGAGAGCATACAGGTCGCAATGGTGGGTAGTATATGGGCCTTTGGTGACAAAACGGATGGCACTGTGATAGACTGCATCCAGTTTGTTGAGTAGAGTGTTGGAGGCTATTTTATAGATGACATCGCCGAGTCGAGGATCGGTAGGATGGTCAGTTTTACTAGGGTATGTTTGGCAGCATGAGTGAGGGATGCTTTTTTGCTATATAGGAAGCCGATTCTAGATTTCATTTTGGATAGGAGATGCTTAATGTGAGTCTGGAAGGAGAGTTTACAGTCTAACTAGACACCTAGGTATTTGTAGTTGTCCACTTATTCTAAGTCGGAGCCGTCCAGAGTGGTGATGCTGGACAGGCGAGCAGGTGCGGACAGTGATCGGTTGAATAGCATGGATTTAGTTTTATTTGCGTCTAAGAGCGGTTGGAGGCCACGGAGGGAGAGTTGTATGGCATTGAAGCTCGTCTGGAGGTTAGTTAACACAGTGTCCAACGAGGGGCCAGAAGTATACAGAATGGTGCCGTCTGTGAGAGGAGCAAATGTCTGCAGACTTGAACTGCACAAACAATTTGGAAGTGCTTGGAATTTTGTCTGGGTCAGAAATGTCAAAAAAATGTATTGGTCCACAAAAGTAAAAATGACTAATGTGAATGAATGAGGCGGAACACACCTCCATTCAAACTGTTCATAGAAAATTAAAAACTTGTTAGAAAATAATTAGAAATTGACAAGTTGAAAAGAGGCTCTAAATAAAAACAGTCTGCGTGCCTTGGTTTGAGGGATTAAATGTACTGTTGAGTAACAATCACATTCTGGAATGGAGAGAACGTTCTAACATCACGCGCATTAAACTCACCCTGGGGATAGAGATATTTGGAACTCACACATGAAAAGGTTCAATTCAATTTTCACAGAACCACTTTGTTGCAATTTCAATGAGGCTCTCTTGTTCAGATGTTGGGATAAAGAATCCAGTTTGTCATCCGTTTCGTGAAAGTACCTGCATAATTGCGCACCCAGCTCACTCGGGTGCTTCGCTATATCACATTTGACATTGTCCGTAAGCTTGAGTCCATTTTCACACAAAAAAATCATACTATGATGGAAAGACCTGTGTGTTGTCCTTGTTAATGCAGAAAGAAAAGAGCTCCAAACACTTAATCATAGCCTCAATTTTGTCCCGCACATTGAAAATAGTTGCGGAAATTCCCTGTAATCCTAGATTCAAATCATTCAGGTGAGAAAAAACATCACCCAGACAGGCCAGTTGTGTGAGAAACTCGTCAACATTCAAGCTGTCAGACAAGTGAAAGTTATGGTCAGTAAAGAGAACTTTAAGCTCATCTCTCAATTAAAAAAAAAAGTGTCTACTTTGCCCCTTACTTTTATAAAAGCATTACATGGTCGCTACCCATATCATTGCGTAATGCAGAGAATACACGAGAGTTCAGGGGCCTTGCTTTAACAAAGTTAACAATTTCCACTGTAGTGTCCAAAACATCTTTCAAGCTGTCAGGCATTCCCTTAGCAGCATGAGCCTCTCGGTGGATGCTGCAGTGTACCCAAGTGGTGTAGGAAGCAACTGCTTGCACGCGCAGTACCACTCTCCCTGTCATGGCTTTTGCGCCATCAGTACAGTCCTTGTTTCCAGTTGTTTGCAGAAGAGGATTTCTTCCTTAATTGAATCCCATACACGTAATGGACGTATACCAGGAGCTAAGCCATGCCCGCCACATCTGTTGACTCATCCAGCTGTAACGCATATAATTCACTGGCTTGTATGCGAAGCAGTGATTGTTTCAAAACATCTACTGCCATGTCACTGATGTGTCATGACAGTGTTGATTGATGAAGGAATTGTCGGTGTAGTTTTTTTTACCTTTTCCCCCAGCATTGTCCCAGCTATAACCGCAGGAGCAGGAATAATGAAGTCCTCCACAATATTATTAACGGTATCTGTTGCTTTTATACATGTCATACTACTTGAAAGTTGTCATTATTCTCTCAAAAGGCTCCCGTGGTTTATTTTTCAAATTGTCATGTTTCATTTCTAAATATCTGTGCGAGAGTGAGAGAGTAACAGTTGTGATTCGATGTTAATTATTTGACTAGGCTACCTATATTTGACATTGTGTTATTTCACTGAATAATAGATGGTTTAATTTTATTTTTGGCAGTGAAACGAGGCTACTCAGGCGAGAAAAAAAACCTCACCAAAATGTATCACCCTGTTGGAAAATATAAAGCTACTGTTTGAAAATGTGAAGATTAATTTTTTATTTTTAATAAAATTATTATTATATAAATTACACTAATTGGAGTAATCACCTTTGCGTGTGGACTGTTATTATTCATACTGGATAGACTGGTTACCTTATGCTACACTCCACGCTTTCTATCCATGAGGGAGAACGTATAGCCCTAGGCGATGCTCTGGGTTCATTGATTGTGCAGGGCAGCTTACAGAGTTAGCCTAGAATTATAGTGAATTTGTATTTGATTTTGAATAGCCATGTAATAGGGCATTTTTTAAAAATATTGTTTTTATACAGAATGTCTCAGCACCATGCGTTTCCATCTCTCCTCTCCTTTATTCCTTTCTAGAGTGTGCAGAGGGGCTGTCAACAGTTTAGTGAAATATGTTCAGTCCCCTAACATATTTCACTAGGTTTCCCAAATGAAGCACTGGGTAGCTGCAGGAAAAGGGTTGGAGAGCCCATGGCATACAGAGTTTGGTGGAATATCACCTGTCATGCAGCGGGAGCATGCTCCTCAAATTGTGGTTGACGTGTGGAGTGAAATAAGTGATCTTATATTTATTTCTCAGCTGCTCATATTAAGCACATTCTCCACTATAATTCCCAAGTAGCCTAATCTGTATCATTGAAAAACGAACCGGTGGGAAAGCGAGGGGAATCCATTCGCCATTCGCATGCACACCGATTATATGTATTTTCCCCCTACCCATGTTCCTGCTCTTTTGATAAAGGGCCCTTCTAAATCATAATTTTTTAATATATTTTTTTACATATTAGTAAAGACGAGATTAAATTGAGAATAGTCTGATGGGTGAAAATATGATCACTTGATGAAGAGAACAACAGCTGTGCAGCCTGAGGCAAGGACAGAGCGCAAGCTTTTTTTGCAACTTTCCTAAATCATCAATAGCCTACAGTATATTCACATCATGCAGCCCATATCTTTTGATTTCTAAGACATAAGGTTAGCATAGATATGCATATAACTCTCATGAATGTTTGAATGAAATTTCTCCCTAAACTCAAACTCCCCTTTCCTTTATTCTGTTTCCTATTTAGATAATCCCTCAGGACAACGAGACCAGGTCGACCCTGATGTATAAATACATCATCCATGAAGACTCTGTCCCCGTCAACAACAACAACGTCATTCAGGAGGACATCTACGAATGGGCTCTGAAGAGCTGGTCGCAGTGTTCTAGACCCTGTTCTGGAGGTAAAATTCGAGAGCTGGTCTCAGTGTTGTGTGTGAGTGGGTCTCTCAAAAAGCAAGATCTAGTTCAGGTTTAGCAATCCCCATTGTATAATCTTTAGCAGTCCCCATTGTATAATCTTTAGCAGTCCCCATTGTATAATCTTTAGCAGTCCCCATTGTATAATCTTTAGCAGTCCCCATTGTATAATCTTTAGCAGTCCCCATTGTATAATCTTTAGCAGTCCCCATTGTATAATCTTTAGCAGTCCCCATTGTATAATCCTTCTTGGTTCCAGGTTGAGCCCTTTTGTGTTTAATGTAGAACACACTCTGGAAATGGTTCTACAATGAACCCAACATGTTTTACCTGGAACCAACATGGTTCTACCTGGAACCAAAAAACATTCATCAAAAAATAACCATTTTAGCTTCTAGATAGCACCTGTTGTTCTAATAGTTTAGTGGTATTCCTACATCTTCCTCTCCATTTCCTCTCCTAGGGTTCCAGTACACGAAGTATGGCTGCAGGAAAAAGGGTGACAGCAAGATGGTCCACCGGGGATACTGTGATGTCAGCAAGAAGCCGAAACCCATCAGGAGAATGTGTAACCTACAGGACTGTACACAGCCACAGTGAGTATAGCCTCCAGCACACCACAACGCTAAAACAGGTTTTACACAATACTAGTAGATAAAAACACCTTCAGGTTTCAGACTTAGTGGATAAAAACACCTTCAGGTTTCAGACTTAGTAGATGAAAACACCTTCAGGTTTCAGACTTAGTAGATGAAAACAACCAGGTTTTACACATGATTTAGTAGATTATGCATGTAATGCTTTTGTTATAAAGGTGCATTTTTATGGAATTCACGGGCTGCATATGTATGTCAATTAGGCTCTACATCCATTATAAAGCAGATTAATATGCTTAATGTTAATGTGCGTCTGGAAGGAGAGTTTACAGTCTAAACAGAAACCTAGGCATTTGTAGTTGTCCACATATTCTAAGTCAGAACTTTCCAGAGTAGTGATGCTGGACTGGCGGGCAGGTGCAGGCAGCGATCAGTTGAAGAGCATGCATTTAGTTTTACTTGCATTTAAGAGCAGTTGGAGACCACTGAAGGAGAGTTGTATGGCATTGAAGCTCGTCTGGAGTTTAGTTAACACAGTGTCTAAAGAAGGGCCAGAAGTATACAGAATGGTGTCGTCTGCGTAGAGGTGGATCAGAGAATCACCAGCAGCAAGAGCGAGATCATTGATGTATACAAAGAAGAGAGTCGGTCCTAGAATTGAACCCTGTGGCACCCCCATAGAGACTGCAAGAGGTCCGGACAACAGGCCCTGCGATTAGACACACTGAACTCTATCAGAGGAGTCGTTGGTGAACCATGCGAGGCAATCATTTGAGAAACCTAGGCTGTTGAGTCTGCCGATCAGAATGTGGTAAAGCCTTGGCCAGGTCGATGAATACGGCTGCACAGTAATGTCTCTTATCGATGGCGGTTATGATATCGTTTAGGACCTTGACTGTGGCTGAGGTGCACCCATGACCAGCTCTGAAACCAGATTGCATAGCGGAGAAGGCACAATGGGATTCGAAATGGTCGGTAATCTGTTTGTTAACTTGGCTTTCGAAGACCTTAGAAAGGCATGGTAGGATAGATATAGGTCTGTAGCAGTTTGGGTCTAGAGTGTCTCCCCCTTAGAAGATGGGGATGACCGCAGCAGCATTCAATCTTTGGGAATCTCAGATAATACGAAAGAGAGGTTGAACAGGCTAGTGATAGGGGTTGCAACAATTTCGGCAGGTAATTTTAAAAAGAGAGGGTCCAGATTGTCTAGCCCTGCTGATTTGTAGGGGTCCAGATTTTGTAGCTCTTTCAGAAACGGCTATCTGGATTTGGGTGAAGGAGAAATGGGGGAGGCTTGGGCGAGTTGCTGTGGGGAGTGGAGGGCTAGTGATCGGGGTAGGGGTAGCCAGGTGGAAAGCATGCCCAGCCGTAGAAAAATGCTTATTGAAATTCTCAATTATAGTGGATTTATCGGTGGTGACAGTGTTTCCTAGCCTCAGTGCAGTTGGTAGCTGGAAGGAGGTGCACTTATTCTCCATGGACTTTAGTGTCCCAGAACTGTTTTGAGTTTGTGCTACAGGATGCAAATTTCTGCTTGAAAAAGCTAGCCTTAGCTTTCCTAGGTCCTCTCCTAGTGTATCTCTATGGTTCCTCTCCTATTCACTCTATGGTTCCTCTGCTCGTGTGTCTCTATGGTTCCTCTCCTAGTGTGTCTCTATGGTTCCTCTCCTAGTGTGTCTCTATGGTTCCTCTCCTAGTGTGTCTCTATGGTTCCTCTCCTAGTCTGTCTCTGTGGTTCCTCTCCTCGTGTGGTTCCTCTCCTCGTGTGGTTCCTCTCCTCGTGTCTCTGTGGTTCCTCTCCTCGTGTGTCTCTATGGTTCCTCTCCTCGTGTGGTTCCTCTCCTCGTGTGGTTCCTCTCCTCGTGTCTCTGTGGTTCCTCTCCTCGTGTGTCTCTGTGGTTCCTCTCCTCGTGTGGTTCCTCTCCTCGTGTGGTTCCTCTCCTCGTGTGGTTCCTCTCCTCGTGTGGTTCCTCTGCTCGTGTGGTTCCTCTGCTCGTGTGGTTCCTCTGCTCGTGTGGTTCCTCTGCTCGTGTAGCTCTTTGGTGGTCGCTCTGTGGTGGTCGCTCTGGTTCCTCTTCTGTTGTAACTATATAGGTGTCACTCTATGGTTGAACCTCTATGGCTGTCACTTCATCATTGAAACTGCATGGTTCCTCTATGGCTTCTATCCTGTTCTAACTATGTTTGTTATTATCTCTCCAGATGGATCTCAGAGGACTGGGAGCACTGCACTAAGACTTGTGGCAGTTTGGGTTTCCATATCCGGACGGTTCGCTGTGTCCAGTTCCTTAATGAGGGGACCAACCGCTCAGTCCACAGCAAGTACTGCAGTGGGGAGAAACCAGAGAGCAGACGGCCCTGTAACAGACTGCCCTGTCCTGCACACTGGAGGCCTGGGGCCTGGTCAGAGGTAATGATATATACAGATAAATATACACATCTCATTACCTTTGACCAGGCATAACTATAACTCAATACCTCTGACCAGGTATATATATATATATATATTGCGGACTGCAATAGCATCGAATAGTCCCCGCGATATGCAACTGTTCAGGGAAGTCAGGAACCAATACACGCAGTCAATCAGGAAAGCCAAGGCCAGCTTCTTCAGGCAGAAATTTGCATCCTGTAGCTAAGTCCAAAAAGTTCTGGGACACTGTAAAGTCCATGGAGAACAAGAGAACCTCCCAGCTGCCCACTGCACTGAGGCTCGGTAACACGGTCACCACCGATAAATCCATGATTATCGAAAACTTCAACAAGCATTTCTCAACGGCTGGCCATGCCTTCCTCCTGGCTACTCCAACCTCGGCCAACAGCTCCGCCCCCCCCGCAGCTACTCGCCCAAGCCTCTCCAGGTTCTCCTTTACCCAAATCCAGATAGCAGATGTTCTGAAAGAGCTGCAAATCCTGGACCCGTACAAATAAGCTGGGCTTGACAATCTGGACCCTCTATTTCTGAAACTATCCGCCGCCATTGTCGCAACCCCTATTACCAGCCTGTTCAACCTCTCTTTCATATCGTCTGAGATCCCCAAGGATTGGAAATCTGCCGCAGTCATCCCCCTCTTCAAAGGGGGAGACACCCTGGACCCAAACTGTTACAGACCTATATCCATCCTGCCCTGCCTATCGAAGGTCTTCGAAAGCCAAGTCAACAAACAGGTCACTGACCATCTCGAATCCCACTGTACCTTCTCCGCTGTGCAATCTGGTTTCCGAGCCGGTCACAGGTGCACCTCAGCCACGCTCAAGGTACTAAACGATATCATAACCGCCATCGATAAAAGACAGTACTGTGCAGCCGTCTTCATCGACCTGGCCAAGGCTTTCGACTCTGTCAATCACCATATTCTTATCGACAGACTCAGTAGCCTCGGTTTTTCTAATGACTGCCTTGCCTGGTTCACCAACTACTTTGCAGACAGAGTTCAGTGTATCAAATCGGAGGGCATGTTGTCCGGTCCTCTGGCAGTCTCTATGGGGGAGCCACAGGGTTCAATTCTCGGGCCGACTCGTTTCTCTGTATATATCAATGATGTTGCTCTTGCTGCGGGCGATTCCCTGATCCACCTCTACGCAGACGACACCATTCTGTATACTTCCGGCCCTTCCTTGGACACTGTGCTATCTAACCTCCAAACGAGCTTCAACGCCATACAACACTCCTTCTGTGGCCTCCAACTGCTCTTAAACGCTAATAAAACCAAATGCATGCTTTTCAACCGTTCGCTGCCTACACCCGCACGTCCGACTAGCATCGCCACCCTGGATGGTTCCGACCTAGAATATGTGGACATCTATAAGTACCTACGTGTCTGGCTAGACTGTAAACTCTCCTTCCAGACTCATATCAAACATCTCCAATCCAAAATCAAATCTAGCCTGTTAGGCCGCCCCATCCCGGATCCGGGATTGTGACTACAGCCTCAAGCTCATTACCATAACGCAACATTAGCGATTTCTGAAAATTGCAAAATAAATGAAATAAATATGCCTGTCCTCAAGCTTATCCTTTTCTTAACAATCCTGTCGTCTCAGATTTTCAAAATATGCTTTAGAACCAGAGAAAATCAATAATTTGTGTAAGAGTGGTGATAGCTAGCGTAGCATTTAGCGTTAGCATTTAGCACGCAACATTCACAAAAACCAGCAAAGGGATCAAATAAAATAATTTACCTTTGAAGAACTTCAGATGTTTCAATGAGGAGACTCTCAGTTACATAGCAGATGTCCAGTTTTTCCTGAAAGATGCTTGTGTAGGACACAACGTTCCGTTTTGTTACTATGCATTTGGCTACCGAAACTAACCGAAAATTCAGTCACCTAAACGCCGAACTTTTTCCGAATTAACTCCATAATATCGACTGAAACATGGAAAACGTTGTTTGAATCAATCCTCAAGGTGTTTGGTCATATATCTCTTCATTGAAATGCCAGTCCTAGACGCGTGCATTCTTCTCTGATTCGGATGGAAAAATACTGGGACCTGACTTTTGCGCACCAATTTCCACGCAGACACCATGCGGGACACTTGGTAATTGTAGGCTCTTATGGCCAATCTTCCAATGATATGCCTACAAATACGTCACAATGCTGCAGACACCTGGGGGAAACGATAGGAAGTGTCCGTTGATTCCTGTGGCATTCACAGCCATATAAGGAGATCATGGAAAACGTGCCTTCAGAAATCCTGTTGATTTCCTGGTCACTCAAACATCTTGGTTTTGCCTGTAGATATTGTTCTATGGCACTCACAGTGAAAATCTTTGCAGTTCTGGAAACGTCAGAGTGTCTTCTTTCCAAAACTATCAATTCCAAGCATAGTCGAGCATCTTTTCGTGACAAAATATCGCGCTAAAAACGGGCACGTCTTTTTATCCAAAAATGAAATACTGCCCCTAGAGTTCTAACAGGCTAGAGTCGGCTTTCTATTCCGCAACAAAGCCTCCTTCACTCACGCCGCCAAACTTACCCCAAAACTGACTATCCTTCCGATCCTCGACTTCGGCGATGTCATCTACAAAATAGCTTCCATTACTCTACTCAGCAAACATTTAAGTCATTTAGCAGACGCTCTTATCCAGAGCGACTTACAAATTGGTGCATTCACCTTATGACATCCGGTGGAACAGCCACTTTACAATAGTGCATCTAAATCTTTTAAGGGGGGTGAGAAGGATTACTTTATCCTATCCTAGGTATTCCTTAAAGAGGTGGGGTTTCAGGTGTCTCCGGAAGGTGGTGATTGACTCCGCTGTCCTGGCGTCGTGAGGGAGTTTGTTCCACCATTGGGGGGCCAGCGCAGCGAACAGGATGCAGTTTATCACAGTGCCATCTGTTTTGTTACTAAAGCACCTTATACCACCCACCGCTGCGACTGTATGCTCTAGTCGGCTGGCCCTCGCTACATATTCGTCGCCAGACCCACTGGCTCCAGGTCATCTACAAGTCCATGCTAGGTAAAGCTCCGCCACATCTCAGTTCACTGGTCACGATGGCAACACCCACCCGTAGCACGCGCTCCAGCAGGTGTATCTCACTGATCATCCCTAAAGCCAACACCTCATTTGGCCGCCTTTCGTTCCAGTTCTCTGCTGCCTGTGACTGGAACGAATTGCAAAAATCACTGAAGTTGGAGACTTTTATCTCCCTCACCAACTTCAAACATCAGCTATCCGAGCAGCTAACCGATCGCTGCAGCTGTACATAGTCTATCTGTAAATAGCCAATCCAAATTACCTACCTCATCCCCATACAGTTTTTATTTATTTACTTTTCTGCTCTTTTTCACACCAGTATCTCTACCTGTACATGACCATCTGATCATTTATCACTCCAGTGTTAATGTGCAAAATTGTAATTATTCGCCTACCTCCTCATGCCTTTTGCACACATTGTATATAGACTGCCCATTTTTTCTACTGTGTTATTGACTTGCTAATTGTTTACTCCATGTGTAACTCTGTGTTGTCTGTTCACACTGCTATGCTTTATCTTGGCCAGGTCGCAGTTGTAAATGAGAACTTGTTCTCAACTAGCCTACCTGGTTAAATAAAAGAGGCCAGGAAATGAGAACACACTTGCCGGTCTCCTTCAGCCTGCCTATGAGCACTATGAAGTCCTCTTTTAATTGCTCCGATTTATGAAGATTGATGTAGTTTGTAATTACATGAATGACTACTGTGCGAGTATTCGGGAGCTCCCTATAACAACCACTACATCCCTAACTCTGGAGGTCCCTGTAACAACCACTACATCCCTAACTATGGAGGTCCCTGTAACAACCACTACATCCCTAACTATGGAGGTCCCTACAACAACAACTACATCCCTAACTATGGAGCTCCCTATAACAACCACTACATCCCTAACTATGGAGGTCCCTGTAACAACCACTACATCCCTAACTATGGAGGTCCCTACAACAACCACTACATCCCTAACTATGGAGGTCCCTACAACAACCACTACATCCCTAACTATGGAGGTCCCTACAACAACCACTACATCCCTAACTATGGAGGTCCCTACAACAACCACTACATCCCTAACTATGGAGGTCCCTACAACAACCACTACATCCCTAACTATGGAGGTCCCTGTAACAACCACTACATCCCTAACTATGGAGGTCCCTACAACAACCACTACATCCCTAACTATGGAGCTCCCTACAACAACCACTACATCCCTAACTATGGAGCTCCCTGTAACAACCACTACATCCCTAACTATGGAGCTCCCTACAACAACCACTACATCCCTAACTATGGAGCTCCCTATAACAACCACTACATCCCTAACTATGGAGCTCCCTACAACAACCACTACATCCCTAACTATGGAGCTCCCTACAACAACCACTACATCCCTAACTATGGAGCTCCCTGTAACAACCACTACATCCCTAACTATGGAGCTCCCTACAACAACCACTACATCCCTAACTATGGAGCTCCCTGTAACAACCACTACATCCCTAACTATGGAGGTCCCTACAACAACCACTACATCCCTAACTATGGAGCTCCCTACAACAACCACTACATCCCTAACTATGGAGGTCCCTGTAACAACCACTACATCCCTAACTATGGAGCTCCCTACAACAACCACTACATCCCTAACTATGGAGCTCCCTGTAACAACCACTACATCCCTAACTATGGAGGTCCCTGTAACAACCACTACATCCCTAACTATGGAGCTCCCTGTAACAACCACTACATCCCTAACTATGGAGGCCCTGTAACAACCACGACATCCCTAACTATGGAGCTCCTACAACAACCACTACATCCCTAACTATGGAGCTCCTTATAACAACCACTACATCCCTAACTATGGAGCTTCCTACAACAACCACTACATCCCTAACTATGGAGCTCCCTATAACAACCACTACATCCCTAACTATGGAGCTCCCTGTAACAACCACTACATCCCTAACTATGGAGCTCCCTACAACAACCACTACATCCCTAACTATGGAGCGCCCTACAACAACCACTACATCCCTAACTATGGAGCTCCCTACAACAACCACTACATCCCTAACTATGGAGCTCCCTATAACAACCACTACATCCCTAACTATGGAGCGCCCTACAACAACCACTACATCCCTAACTATGGAGGTCCCTACAACAACCACTACGTCCCTAACTATGGAGCTTCCTACAACAACCACTACATCCCTAACCATGGAGCTCCCTACAACAACCACTACATCCCTAACTATGGAGGTCCCTACAACAACCACTACATCCCTAACTATGGAGCTTCCTACAACAACCACTACATCCCTAACTATGGAGCTCCCTACAACAACCACTACATCCCTAACTATGGAGCTCCCTGTAACAACAACTACATCCCTAACTATGGAGCTCCCTGTAACAACCACTACATCCCTAACTATGGAGGTCCCTACAACAACCACGACATCCCTAACTATGGAGCTCCCTGTAACAACCACTACATCCCTAACTATGGAGCTCCCTACAACAACCACTACATCCCTAACTATGGAGCTCCCTATAACAACCACTACATCCCTAACTATGGAGCTCCCTGTAACAACCACGACATCCCTAACTATGGAGCTCCCTACAACAACCACTACATCCCTAACTATGGAGCTCTCTACAACAACCACGACATCCCTAACTATGGAGCTTCCTACAACAACCACTACATCCCTAACTATGGAGCTCCCTACAACAACCACGACATCCCTAACTATGGAGGTCCCTGTAACAACCACGACATCCCTAACTATGGAGCTCCCTACAACAACCACTACATCCCTAACTATGGAGCTCCCTACAACAACCACGACATCCCTAACTATGGAGCTTCCTACAACAACCACTACATCCCTAACTATGGAGCTCCTTATAACAACCACTACATCCCTAACTATGGAGCTTCCTACAACAACCACTACATCCCTAACTATGGAGCTCCCTATAACAACCACTACATCCCTAACTATGGAGCTCCCTATAACAACCACTACATCCCTAACTATGGAGCTCCCTACAACAACCACTACATCCCTAACTATGGAGCGCCCTACAACAACCACTACATCCCTAACTATGGAGCTCCCTACAACAACCACTACATCCCTAACTATGGAGCTCCCTATAACAACCACTACATCCCTAACTATGGAGCGCCCTACAACAACCACTACATCCCTAACTATGGAGGTCCCTACAACAACCACTACGTCCCTAACTATGGAGCTCCCTACAACAACCACTACATCCCTAACCATGGAGCTCCCTACAACAACCACTACATCCCTAACTATGGAGGTCCCTACAACAACCACTACATCCCTAACTATGGAGCTTCCTACAACAACCACTACATCCCTAACTATGGAGCTCCCTACAACAACCACTACATCCCTAACTATGGAGCTCCCTGTAACAACAACTACATCCCTAACTATGGAGCTCCCTACAACAACCACTACATCCCTAACTATGGAGCTCCCTACAACAACCACTACATCCCTAACTATGGAGCTCCCTGTAACAACCACTACATCCCTAACTATGGAGGTCCCTACAACAACCACTACATCCCTAACTATGGAGGTCCCTGTAACAACCACTACATCCCTAACTATGGAGCTCCCTACAACAACCACTACATCCCTAACTATGGAGGTCCCTACAACAACCACTACATCCCTAACTATGGAGCTCCCTGTAACAACCACTACATCCCTAACTATGGAGCTCCCTACAACAACCACTACATCCCTAACTATGGAGCTCCCTACAACAACCACTACATCCCTAACTATGGAGGTCCCTGTAACAACCACGACATCCCTAACTATGGAGCTCCCTACAACAACCACTACATCCCTAACTATGGAGCTCCCTATAACAACCACTACATCCCTAACTATGGAGCTTCCTACAACAACCACTACATCCCTAACCATGGAGCTCCCTACAACAACCACTACATCCCTAACTATGGAGGTCCCTACAACAACCACTACATCCCTAACTATGGAGCTCCTACAACAACCACTACATCCCTAACTATGGAGCTCCCTACAACAACCACTACATCCCTAACTATGGAGCTCCCTGTAACAACAACTACATCCCTAACTATGGAGCTCCCTGTAACAACCACTACATCCCTAACTATGGAGGTCCCTACAACAACCACTACATCCCTAACTATGGAGGTCCCTGTAACAACCACGACATCCCTAACTATGGAGCTCCCTACAACAACCACTACATCCCTAACTATGGAGCTCCCTACAACAACCACTACATCCCTAACTATGGAGCTCCCTGTAACAACCACTACATCCCTAACTATGGAGCTCCCTACAACAACCACTACATCCCTAACTATGGAGCTCCCTACAACAACCACTACATCCCTAACTATGGAGCTCCCTACAACAACCACTACATCCCTAACTATGGAGCTCCCTACAACAACCACGACATCCCTAACTATGGAGGTCCCTGTAACAACCACTACATCCCTAACTATGGAGCTCCCTACAACAACCACTACATCCCTAACTATGGAGCTCCCTACAACAACCACTACATCCCTAACTATGGAGCTTCCTACAACAACCACTACATCCCTAACTATGGAGCTCCTTATAACAACCACTACATCCCTAACTATGGAGCTCCCTACAACAACCACTACATCCCTAACTATGGAGCTCCCTATAACAACCACTACATCCCTAACTATGGAGCTCCCTATAACAACCACTACATCCCTAACTATGGAGCTCCCTACAACAACCACTACATCCCTAACTATGGAGCGCCCTACAACAACCACTACATCCCTAACTATGGAGCTCCCTACAACAACCACTACATCCCTAACTATGGAGCTCCCTATAACAACCACTACATCCCTAACTATGGAGCGCCCTACAACAACCACTACATCCCTAACTATGGAGGTCCCTACAACAACCACTACATCCCTAACTATGGAGCTCCCTACAACAACCACTACATCCCTAACTATGGAGCTCCCTACAACAACCACTACATCCCTAACTATGGAGGTCCCTACAACAACCACTACATCCCTAACTATGGAGCTCCCTACAACAACCACTACATCCCTAACTATGGAGCTCCCTACAACAACCACTACATCCCTAACTATGGAGCTCCCTGTAACAACCACTACATCCCTAACTATGGAGCTCCCTACAACAACCACTACATCCCTAACTATGGAGGTCCCTACAACAACCACTACATCCCTAACTATGGAGCTCCCTGTAACAACCACTACATCCCTAACTATGGAGGTCCCTACAACAACCACTACATCCCTAACTATGGAGGTCCCTGTAACAACCACTACATCCCTAACTATGGAGCTCCCTACAACAACCACTACATCCCTAACTATGGAGGTCCCTACAACAACCACGACATCCCTAACTATGGAGCCCCTGTAACAACCACTACATCCCTAACTATGGAGGTCCTTGTAACAACCACGACATCCCTAACTATGGAGCTCCCTACAACAACCACTACATCCCTAACTATGGAGGTCCCTGTAACAACCACGACATCCCTAACTATGGAGCTCCCTACAACAACCACTACATCCCTAACTATAGAGCTCCCTGTAACAACCACTACATCCCTAACTATGGAGCTCCCTACAACAACCACTACATCCCTAACTATGGAGCTCCCTGTAACAACCACTACATCCCTAACTATGGAGCTCCCTATAACAACCACTACATCCCTAACTATGGAGCTCCCTACAACAACCACTACATCCCTAACTATGGAGCTCCCTACAACAACCACTACATCCCTAACTATGGAGCTCCCTACAACAACCACGACATCCCTAACTATGGAGCTCCCTGTAACAACCACTACATCCCTAACTATGGAGCTCCCTGTAACAACCACTACATCCCTAACTATGGAGCTCCCTACAACAACCACTACATCCCTAACTATGGAGCTCCCTATAACAACCACTACATCCCTAACTATGGAGCTCCCTACAACAACCACTACATCCCTAACTATGGAGGTCCCTACAACAACCACTACGTCCCTAACTATGGAGCTTCCTACAACAACCACTACATCCCTAACTATGGAGCTCCCTACAACAACCACTACATCCCTAACTATGGAGGTCCCTACAACAACCACTACATCCCTAACTATGGAGCTCCCTACAACAACCACTACATCCCTAACTATGGAGCTCCCTGTAACAACCACTACATCCCTAACTATGGAGGTCCCTACAACAACCACTACATCCCTAACTATGGAGCTCCCTACAACAACCACTACATCCCTAACTATGGAGCTCTCTACAACAACCACTACATCCCTAACTATGGAGGTCCCTGTAACAACCACGACATCCCTAACTATGGGGGTCCCTACAACAACCACGACATCCCTAACTATGGAGCTCTCTACAACAACCACTACATCCCTAACTATGGAGGTCCCTACAACAACCACGACATCCCTAACTATGGAGCTCCCTACAACAACCACTACATCCCTAACTATGGAGGTCCTTGTAACAACCACGACATCCCTAACTATGGAGGTCCCTACAACAACCACTACATCCCTAACTATGGAGCTCCCAACAACAACCACTACATCCCTAACTATGGAGGTCCCTACAACAACCACGACATCCCTAACTATGGAGGCCCTGTAACAACCACAACATCCCTAACTATGGAGGTCCCTACAACAACTACTACATCCCTAACTATGGAGGTCCCTGTAACAACCACTACATCCCTAACTATGGAGCTCCCTATAACAACCACTACATCCCTAACTATGGAGGTCCCTACAACAACCACGACATCCCTAACTATGGAGGTCCCTGTAACAACCACTACATCCCTAACTATGGAGCTCCCTACAACAACCACTACATCCCTAACTATGGAGCTCCCTGTAACAACCACTACATCCCTAACTATGGAGCTCCCTACAACAACCACTACATCCCTAACTATGGAGCTCCCTACAACAACCACTACATCCCTAACTATGGAGGTCCCTGTAACAACCACTACATCCCTAACTATGGAGCTCCCTGTAACAACCACTACATCCCTAACTATGGAGCTCCCTGTAACAACCACTACATCCCTAACTATGGAGCTCCCTACAACAACCACTACATCCCTAACTATGGAGGTCCCTACAACAACCACTACATCCCTAACTATGGAGGTCCCTACAACAACCACTACATCCCTAACTATGGAGCTCCCTACAACAACCACTACATCCCTAACTATGGAGCTCCCTACAACAACCACTACATCCCTAACTATGGAGCTCCCTGTAACAACCACTACATCCCTAACTATGGAGCTCCCTACAACAACCACTACATCCCTAACTATGGAGCTCCCTGTAACAACCACTACATCCCTAACTATGGAGCTCCCTGTAACAACCACTACATCCCTAACTATGGAGCTCCCTACAACAACCACTACATCCCTAACTATGGAGCTCCCTGTAACAACCACTACATCCCTAACTATGGAGCTCCCTACAACAACCACTACATCCCTAACTATGGAGCTTCCTACAACAACCACTACATCCCTAACTATGGAGCTCCCTGTAACAACCACTACATCCCTAACTATGGAGCTCCCTACAACAACCACTACATCCCTAACTATGGAGCTCCCTACAACAACCACTACATCCCTAACTATGGAGCTTCCTACAACAACCACTACATCCCTAACTATGGAGCTCCCTACAACAACCACTACATCCCTAACTATGGAGCTCCCTACAACAACCACTACATCCCTAACTATGGAGGTCCTTGTAACAACCACGACATCCCTAACTATGGAGCTCTCTACAACAACCACTACATCCCTAACTATGGAGCTCCCTGTAACAACCACGACATCCCTAACTATGGAGGTCCCTGTAACAACCACTACATCCCTAACTATGGAGCTCCCTGTAACAACCACGACATCCCTAACTATGGAGGTCCCTAAAACAACCACTACACCCCTAACTATAGAGCTCCTACAACAACCACTACATCCCTAACTATGGAGCTCCCTGTAACAACCACGACATCCCTAACTATGGAGCTCCCTGTAACAACCACTACATCCCTAACTATGGAGGTCCCTACAACAACCACTACATCCCTAACTATGAAGGTCCCTACAACAACCACTACATCCCTAACTATGGAGCTCCCTGTAACAACCACTACATCCCTAACTATGGAGGTCCCTACAACAACCACTACATCCCTAACTATGAAGGTCCCTACAACAACCACTACATCCCTAACTATGGAGCTCCCTGTAACAACCACGACATCCCTAACTATGGAGGTCCCTGTAACAACCACTACATCCCTAACTATGGAGCTCCCTGTAACAACCACGACATCCCTAACTATGGAGGTCCCTACAACAACCACTACACCCCTAACTATAGAGCTCCCTACAACAACCACTACATCCCTAACTATGGAGCTCCCTGTAACAACCACGACATCCCTAACTATGGAGCTCCCTGTAACAACCACTACATCCCTAACTATGGAGGTCCCTACAACAACCACTACATCCCTAACTATGAAGGTCCCTACAACAACCACGACATCCCTAACTATGGAGCTCCCTGTAACAACCACTACATCCCTAACTATGGAGGTCCCTACAACAACCACGACATCCCTAACTCTGGAGCTCTCTACAACAACCACTACATCCCTAACTATGGAGGTCCCTGTAACAACCACTACATCCCTAACTATGGAGCTCCCTATAACAACCACTACATCCCTAACTATGGAGCTCCCTACAACAACCACTACATCCCTAACTATGGAGCGCCCTACAACAACCACTACATCCCTAACTATGGAGCTCCCTACAACAACCACTACATCCCTAACTATGGAGCTCCCTATAACAACCACTACATCCCTAACTATGGAGCGCCCTACAACAACCACTACATCCCTAACTATGGAGGTCCCTACAACAACCACTACATCCCTAACTATGGAGGTCCCTACAACAACCACTACATCCCTAACTATGGAGCTTCCTACAACAACCACTACATCCCTAACTATGGAGCTCCCTGTAACAACCACGACATCCCTAACTATGGAGGTCCCTACAACAACCACTACATCCCTAACTATGGAGCTTCCTACAACAACCACTACATCCCTAACTATGGAGCTCCCTGTAACAACCACTACATCCCTAACTATGGAGCTCCCTGTAACAACCACTACATCCCTAAATATGGAGGTCCCTACAACAACCACTACATCCCTAACTATGGAGGTCCCTGTAACAACCACTACATCCCTAACTATGGAGGTCCCTACAACAACCACTACATCCCTAACTATGGAGGTCCCTACAACAACCACTACATCCCTAACTATGGAGCTCCCTGTAACAACCACTACATCCCTAACTATGGAGCTCCCTACAACAACCACTACATCCCTAACTATGGAGCTCCCTACAACAACCACGACATCCCTAACTATGGAGGTCCCTGTAACAACCACTACATCCCTAACTATGGAGCTCCCTGTAACAACCACTACATCCCTAACTATGGAGGTCCCTGTAACAACCACGACATCCCTAACTATGGAGGTCCCTGTAACAACCACTACATCCCTAACTATGGAGCTCCCTGTAACAACCACGACATCCCTAACTATGGAGGTCCCTACAACAACCACTACATCCCTAACTATGGAGCTCCCTACAACAACCACTACATCCCTAACTATGGAGCTCCCTACAACAACCACTACATCCCTAACTATGGAGCTCCCTGTAACAACCACTACATCCCTAACTATGGAGGTCCCTGTAACAACCACTACATCCCTAACTATGGAGCTCCCTACAACAACCACTACATCCCTAACTATGGAGGTCCCTACAACAACCACTACATCCCTAACTATGGAGCTCTCTACAACAACCACTACATCCCTAACTATGGAGCTCCCTGTAACAACCACGACATCCCTAACTATGGAGGTCCCTACAACAACCACTACATCCCTAACTATGGAGCTCCCTACAACAACCACTACATCCCTAACTATGGAGCTCCCTACAACAACCACTACATCCCTAACTATGGAGGTCCCTACAACAACCACTACATCCCTAACTATGGAGGTCCCTGTAACAACCACTACATCCCTAACTATGGAGGTCCCTACAACAACCACGACATCCCTAACTATGGAGCTCCCTACAACAACCACTACATCCCTAACTATGGAGCTCCCTACAACAACCACTACATCCCTAACTATGGAGGTCCCTACAACAACCACTACATCCCTAACTATGGAGCTCCCTACAACAACCACTACATCCCTAACTATGGAGCTCCCTACAACAACCACTACATCCCTAACTATGGAGGTCCCTGTAACAACCACTACATCCCTAACTATGGAGCTCTCTACAACAACCACTACATCCCTAACTATGGAGCTCCCTACAACAACCACTACATCCCTAACTATGGAGCTCCCTGTAACAACCACTACATCCCTAACTATGGAGCTCCCTACAACAACCACTACATCCCTAACTATGGAGCTCCCTGTAACAACCACTACATCCCTAACTATGGAGCTCCCTGTAACAACCACTACATCCCTAACTATGGAGGTCCCTGTAACAACCACTACATCCCTAACTATGGAGCTCCCTGTAACAACCACTACATCCCTAACTATGGAGCTCCCTGTAACAACCACTACATCCCTAACTATGGAGCTCCCTACAACAACCACGACATCCCTAACTCTGGAGCTCTCTACAACAACCACTACATCCCTAACTATGGAGGTCCCTGTAACAACCACTACATCCCTAACTATGGAGGTCCCTACAACAACCACGACATCCCTAACTATGGAGCTCCCTACAACAACCACTACATCCCTAACTATGGAGGTCCCTACAACAACCACTACATCCCTAACTATGGAGGTCCCTACAACAACCACTACATCCCTAACTATGGAGCTCCCTACAACAACCACTACATCCCTAACTATGGAGGTCCCTACAACAACCACTACATCCCTAACTATGGAGGTCCCTACAACAACCACTACATCCCTAACTATGGAGGTCCCTACAACAACCACTACATCCCTAACTCTGGAGCTCCCTACAACAACCACTACATCCCTAACTATGGAGGTCCCTACAACAACCACTACATCCCTAACTATGGAGCTCCCTGTAACAACCACTACATCCCTAACTATGGAGGTCCCTACAACAACCACTACATCCCTAACTATGGAGCTCTCTACAACAACCACGACATCCCTAACTATGGAGGTCCCTGTAACAACCACTACATCCCTAACTATGGAGCTCCCTGTAACAACCACTACATCCCTAACTATGGAGGTCCCTGTAACAACCACTACATCCCTAACTATGGAGCTCCCTGTAACAACCACTACATCCCTAACTATGGAGGTCCCTACAACAACCACGACATCCCTAACTATGGAGCTCTCTACAACAACCACTACATCCCTAACTATGGAGGTCCCTGTAACAACCACTACATCCCTAACTATGGAGGTCCCTACAACAACCACGACATCCCTAACTATGGAGCTCCCTACAACAACCACTACATCCCTAACTATGGAGGTCCCTACAACAACCACTACATCCCTAACTATGGAGGTCCCTACAACAACCACTACATCCCTAACTATGGAGCTCCCTACAACAACCACTACATCCCTAACTATGGAGGTCCCTACAACAACCACTACATCCCTAACTATGGAGGTCCCTACAACAACCACTACATCCCTAACTATGGAGGTCCCTACAACAACCACTACATCCCTAACTATGGAGGTCCCTACAACAACCACTACATCCCTAACTATGGAGCTCCCTACAACAACCACTACATCCCTAACTATGGAGGTCCCTACAACAACCACTACATCCCTAACTATGGAGCTCCCTGTAACAACCACTACATCCCTAACTATGGAGGTCCCTACAACAACCACGACATCCCTAACTCTGGAGCTCTCTACAACAACCACTACATCCCTAACTATGGAGGTCCCTGTAACAACCACTACATCCCTAACTATGGAGCTCCCTACAACAACCACTACATCCCTAACTATGGAGCTCCCTACAACAACCACTACATCCCTAACTATGGAGCTCCCTACAACAACCACTACATCCCTAACTATGGAGGTCCCTACAACAACCACTACATCCCTAACTATGGAGGTCCCTACAACAACCACTACATCCCTAACTATGGAGCTCCCTACAACAACCACTACATCCCTAACTATGGAGCTCCCTACAACAACCACTACATCCCTAACTATGGAGCTCCCTACAACAACCACTACATCCCTAACTATGGAGCTCCCTGTAACAACCACTACATCCCTAACTATGGAGCTCCCTGTAACAACCACTACATCCCTAACTATGGAGCTCCCTACAACAACCACTACATCCCTAACTATGGAGGTCCCTGTAACAACCACGACATCCCTAACTATGGAGCTCCCTGTAACAACCACTACATCCCTAACTATGGAGCTCCCTACAACAACCACTACATCCCTAACTATGGAGGTCCCTACAACAACCACGACATCCCTAACTATGGAGGTCCCTGTAACAACCACGACATCCCTAACTATGGAGCTTCCTGTAACAACCACTACATCCCTAACTATGGAGCTCCCTACAACAACCACTACATCCCTAACTATGGAGGTCCCTGTAACAACCACGACATCCCTAACTATGGAGGTCCCTACAACAACCACTACATCCCTAACTATGGAGCTCCCTACAACAACCACTACATCCCTAACTATGGAGGTCCCTACAACAACCACTACATCCCTAACTATGGAGCTCCCTGTAACAACCACTACATCCCTAACTATGGAGCTCTCTACAACAACCACTACATCCCTAACTATGGAGCTCCCTGTAACAACCACGACATCCCTAACTATGGAGGTCCCTGTAACAACCACTACATCCCTAACTATGGAGCTCCCTGTAACAACCACGACATCCCTAACTATGGAGGTCCCTACAACAACCACTACATCCCTAACTATGGAGCTCCCTACAACAACCACTACATCCCTAACTATGGAGCTCCCTGTAACAACCACGACATCCCTAACTATGGAGCTCCCTGTAACAACCACGACATCCCTAACTATGGAGGTCCCTACAACAACCACTACATCCCTAACTATGGAGGTCCCTACAACAACCACTACATCCCTAACTATGGAGCTCCCTGTAACAACCACTACATCCCTAACTATGGAGGTCCCTACAACAACCACGACATCCCTAACTCTGGAGCTCTCTACAACAACCACTACATCCCTAACTATGGAGGTCCCTGTAACAACCACTACATCCCTAACTATGGAGGTCCCTACAACAACCACGACATCCCTAACTATGGAGCTCTCTACAACAACCACTACATCCCTAACTATGGAGCTCCCTACAACAACCACTACATCCCTAACTATGGAGGTCCCTACAACAACCACTACATCCCTAACTATGGAGCTCCCTACAACAACCACTACATCCCTAACTATGGAGCTCCCTACAACAACCACTACATCCCTAACTATGGAGCTCCCTGTAACAACCACTACATCCCTAACTATGGAGCTCTCTACAACAACCACTACATCCCTAACTATGGAGCTCCCTACAACAACCACTACATCCCTAACTATGGAGCTCCCTGTAACAACCACTACATCCCTAACTATGGAGCTCCCTACAACAACCACTACATCCCTAACTATGGAGCTCCCTGTAACAACCACGACATCCCTAACTATGGAGGTCCCTGTAACAACCACTACATCCCTAACTATGGAGGTCCCTGTAACAACCACTACATCCCTAACTATGGAGCTCCCTGTAACAACCACTACATCCCTAACTATGGAGGTCCCTACAACAACCACTACATCCCTAACTATGGAGCTCCCTACAACAACCACTACATCCCTAACTATGGAGCTCCCTGTAACAACCACGACATCCCTAACTATGGAGCTCCCTACAACAACCACTACATCCCTAACTATGGAGCTCCCTGTAACAACCACGACATCCCTAACTATGGAGGTCCCTACAACAACCACTACATCCCTAACTATGGAGCTCCCAACAACAACCACTACATCCCTAACTATGGAGCTCCCTGTAACAACCACTACATCCCTAACTATGGAGCTCCCTACAACAACCACGACATCCCTAACTATGGAGCTCCCTGTAACAACCACTACATCCCTAACTATGGAGCTCCCTACAACAACCACTACATCCCTAACTATGGAGGTCCCTGTAACAACCACTACATCCCTAACTATGGAGCTCCCTGTAACAACCACTACATCCCTAACTATGGAGGTCCCTACAACAACCACTACATCCCTAACTATGGAGGTCCCTACAACAACCACGACATCCCTAACTATGGAGCTCTCTACAACAACCACTACATCCCTAACTATGGAGGTCCCTGTAACAACCACTACATCCCTAACTATGGAGCTCCCTGTAACAACCACGACATCCCTAACTATGGAGCTCCCTACAACAACCACTACATCCCTAACTATGGAGCTCTCTACAACAACCACTACATCCCTAACTATGGAGCTCCCTACAACAACCACTACATCCCTAACTATGGAGGTCCCTGTAACAACCACTACATCCCTAACTATGGAGCTCCCTGTAACAACCACTACATCCCTAACTATGGAGGTCCCTGTAACAACCACTACATCCCTAACTATGGAGCTCCCTACAACAACCACTACATCCCTAACTATGGAGGTCCCTGTAACAACCACTACATCCCTAACTATGGAGCTCTCTACAACAACCACTACATCCCTAACTATGGAGGTCCCTACAACAACCACTACATCCCTAACTATGGAGCTCTCTACAACAACCACTACATCCCTAACTATGGAGGTCCCTACAACAACCACTACATCCCTAACTATGGAGCTCCCTACAACAACCACTACATCCCTAACTATGGAGCTCCCTGTAACAACCACTACATCCCTAACTATGGAGCTCTCTACAACAACCACTACATCCCTAACTATGGAGCTCCCTACAACAACCACTACATCCCTAACTATGGAGCTCCCTACAACAACCACTACATCCCTAACTATGGAGCTCCCTATAACAACCACTACATCCCTAACTATGGAGCTCCCTATAACAACCACTACATCCCTAACTATGGAGCTCCCTACAACAACCACTACATCCCTAACTATGGAGCTCCCTATAACAACCACTACATCCCTAACTATGGAGCTCCCTGTAACAACCACTACATCCCTAACTATGGAGCTCTCTACAACAACCACGACATCCGTAACTATGGAGCTCCCTATAACAACCACTACATCCCTAACTATGGAGCTCCCTGTAACAACCACTACATCCCTAACTATGGAGGTCCCTACAACAACCACTACATCCCTAACTATGGAGCTCCCTACAACAACCACTACATCCCTAACTATGGAGCTCCCTGTAACAACCACTACATCCCTAACTATGGAGGTCCCTACAACAACCACAACATCCCTAACTCTGGAGCTCTCTACAACAACCACTACATCCCTAACTATGGAGGTCCCTGTAACAACCACTACATCCCTAACTATGGAGGTCCCTACAACAACCACGACATCCCTAACTATGGAGCTCTCTACAACAACCACTACATCCCTAACTATGGAGCTCCCTGTAACAACCACTACATCCCTAACTATGGAGGTCCCTACAACAACCACGACATCCCTAACTATGGAGCTCTCTACAACAACCACTACATCCCTAACTATGGAGCTCCCTGTAACAACCACTACATCCCTAACTATGGAGCTCTCTACAACAACCACTACATCCCTAACTATGGAGCTCCCTACAACAACCACTACATCCCTAACTATGGAGCTCCCTACCACAACCACTACATCCCTATCTATGGAGGTCCCTACAACAACCACGACATCCCTAACTCTGGAGCTCTCTACAACAACCACTACATCCCTAACTATGGAGGTCCCTGTAACAACCACTACATCCCTAACTATGGAGGTTCTACAACAACCACGACATCCCTAACTATGGAGCTCTCTACAACAACCACTGCATCCCTAACTCTGGAGCTCCCTGTAACAACCACTACATCCCTAACTATGGAGCTCCCTGTAACAACCACGACATCCCTAACTATGGAGCTCCCTACAACAACCACGACATCCGTAACTATGGAGCTCCCTATAACAACCACTACATCCCTAACTATGGAGCTCCCTACAACAACCACTACATCCCTAACTATGGAGCTCCCTGTAACAACCACTACATCCCTAACTATGGAGCTCCCTGTAACAACCACTACATCCCTAACTATGGAGCTCCTACAACAACCACTACATCCCTAACTATGGAGCTCCCTACAACAACCACGACATCCCTAACTATGGAGCTCCCTGTAACAACCACTACATCCCTAACTATGGGGGTCCTTGTAACAACCACGACATCCCTAACTATGGAGCTCCCTACAACAACCACGACATCCCTAACTATGGAGGTCCCTACAACAACCACTACATCCCTAACTATGGAGCTCCCTACAACAACCACTATATCCCTAACTATGGAGCTCCCTACAACAACCACTATATCCCTAACTATGGAGGTCCCTGTAACAACCACTACATCCCTAACTATGGAGCTCCCTATAACAACCACTACATCCCTAACTATGGAGCTCCCTGTAACAACCACTACATCCCTAACTATGGAGGTCCCTACAACAACCACTACATCCCTAACTATGGAGGTCCCTACAACAACCACAACATCCCTAACTCTGGAGCTCCCTACAACAACCACTACATCCCTAACTATGGAGGTCCCTGTAACAACCACTACATCCCTAACTATGGAGCTCCCTACAACAACCACTACATCCCTAACTATGGAGGTCCCTGTAACAACCACTACATCCCTAACTATGGAGGTCCCTGTAACAACCACTACATCCCTAACTATGGAGGCCCTGTAACAACCACTACATCCCTAACTATGGAGGTCCCTGTAACAACCACGACATCCCTAACTATGGAGCTCCCTACAACAACCACTACATCCCTAACTATGGAGGTCCTTGTAACAACCACGACATCCCTAACTATGGAGGTCCCTACAACAACCACTACATCCCTAACTATGGAGGTCCCAACAACAACCACTACATCCCTAACTATGGAGCTCCCTACAACAACCACGACATCCCTAACTATGGAGCTCCCTGTAACAACCACTACATCCCTAACTATGGAGGTCCCTACAACAACCACGACATCCCTAACTATGGAGCTCCCTATAACAACCACTACATCCCTAACTATGGAGGTCCCTACAACAACCACTACATCCCTAACTATGGAGCTCCCTATAACAACCACTACATCCCTAACTGTGGAGCTCTCTACAACAACCACGACATCCGTAACTATGGAGCTCTCTACAACAACCACGACATCCCTAACTATGGAGGTCCCTACAACAACAATAGTTATGACTGGGGTCTAGTCAGAGGTATGGAGGGATACTTGGTGAGGACTGGGGTCTAGTCAGAGGTATGGAGGGATACTTGGTGAGGACTGGGGTCTAGTCAGAGGTATTGAGGGATACTTAGTGAGGACTGGGGTCTAGTCAGAGGTATTGAGGGATACTTGGTGAGGACTGGGGTCTAGTCAGAGGTATTGAGGGATACTTAGTGAGGACTGGGGCAGAGGTTTCGTATGTAGTGCCTGAGTCTTGATGTGTTGAGTGTTAGGTGTTTTGCTGTAGTTATTGTGTGACTGATAACTACAGTAAGTGTTGTGTCTGGATTGCAGTGTGACTGATAACTATGGCATTTATATGTGTTGTGTTTCAGTGCTCAGTGACATGTGGTGAGGGGGTGGAGAGGCGCTTAGTGACGTGTCGTATTGGAGATCAGTGTAATGGAGAGAGACCTGAGGCCCACAGACCCTGCAAACCAGGACCCTGTCACGGTGAGATACAACCCTAACTCTAACCTCAACATTAACCCTGACTATCAATTACATTTTGTATTTGTTGGTGTGTTTACATTTTTTATAATTATTGAAGCTATCACCAGCCTAGTCTTTAAACCTTTCCTTTTGAAGGACTGTTGTCTGGAACTATTCTAACCCTAACCAACCCCAGGGTTTGAATCCTAACCCTAACCCCTAACCCCGCAGCTGCGGTCATCCCCCTCTTCAAAGGGGGGGACACTCTTGACCCAAACTGCTACAGACCTATATCTATCCTACCATGCCTTTCTAAGGTCTTCGAAAGCCAAGTCAACAAACAGATTACCAACCATATCGAATCTCACCATACCTTCTCTACTATGCAATCTGGTTTCAGAGCTGGTCATGGGTGCACCTCAGCCACGCTCAAGGTCCTAAACGATATCTTAACCGCCATTGATAAGAAACATTACTGTGCAGCCATATTCATTGATCTGGCTAAGGCTTTCGACTCTGTAAATCACCACATCCTCATCGGCAGACTCGACAGCCTTGGTTTCTCAAATGATTGCCTCGCCTGGTTCACCAACTACTTCTCTGATAGAGTTCAGTGTGTCAAATTGGAGGGTCTGCTGTCCGGACCTCTGGCAGTCTCTAAGGGGGTGCCACAGGGTTCAATTCTTGGACCGACTCTCTTCTCTGTATACATCAATGAGGTCGCTCTTGCTGCTGGCGAGTCTCTGATCCACCTCTACGCAGACGACACCATTCTGTATACTTCTGGCCCTTCTTTGGACACTGTGTTAACAACCCTCCAGACGAGCTTCAATGCCATACAACTCTCCTTCAGTGGTCTCCAACTGCTCTTAAATGCAAGTAAAACTAAATGCATGCTCTTCAACCGATCGCTACCTGCACCTACCCGCCTGTCCAACATCACTACTCTGGATGGCTCTGACTTAGAATACGTGGACAACTACAAATACTTAGGTGTCTGGTTAGACTGTAAACTCTCCTTGCAGACCCATATCAAACATATCCAATGCAAAGTTAAATCTAGAATTGGCTTCCTATTTCGCAACAAAGCATCCTTCACTCATGCTGCCAAACATACCCTTGTAAAACTGACCATCCTACCAATCCTCGACTTTGGCGATGTCATTTACAAAATAGCCTCCAATACCCTACTCAACAAATTGGATGCAGTCTATCATGTCATCTACAAGACCCTGCTAGGTAAAGTCCCCCCTTATCTCAGCTCGCTGGTCACTATAGCATCTCCCACCTGTAGCACACGCTCCAGCAGGTATATCTCTCTAGTCACCCCCAAAACCAATTATTTCTTTGGCGGCCGCCTCTCCTTCCAGTTCTCTGCTGCCAATGACTGGAACGAACTACAAAAATCTCTGAAACTGGAAACACTTATCTCCCTCACTAGCTTTAAGCACCAACTGTCAGAGCAGCTCACAGATTACTGCACCTGTACATAGCCCACCTATAATTTAGCCCACCTATAATTTAGCCCAAACAACTACCTCTTTCCCAACTGTATTTAATTAATTTATTGATTTTGCTCTTTTGCACCCCATTATTTTTTATTTCTACTTTGCACATTCTTCCATTGCAAAACTACCATTCCAGTGTTTTACTTGCTATATTGTATTTACTTTGCCACCATGGCCTTTTTTGCCTTTACCTCCCTTATCTCACCTCATTTGCTCACATTGTATATATACTTGTTTATACTGTATTATTGACTGGATATTTGTGTATGTGTAACTCTGTGTCGTTGTATATGTCGGACTGCTTTGCTTTATCTTGGCCAGGTCGCAATTGTAAATGAGAACTTGTTCTCAACTTGCCTACCTGGTTAAATAAAGGTGAAATAAAAAAAATAAATAAAAAAATAACCCTAACCACTCCTGCAACCTGAGTCCTAACGCTTACCCCTCAGAGGGGGGGGGATTGTTAAGCTGACATATGGAATTGTTTTAAGATGGTCATACTATGGATCATTTAGATATTTGGTTAAGAAAATATTTACTAAAACTAAAGAAAAAACAGATATAATATCATTTTTTTATTATTATGTAAGGAAATCAGTCAATTGAAATAAATAAAGTAGGCCCTAATCTATGATTTTTACATGACTGGGAAGGGGCGCAGCCATAGGTGAGCCAGGACCAGCAAACCAGAATGGGTTTTTCCCCACAAAAAGCTT
Source organism: Oncorhynchus keta (assembly GCF_023373465.1). Taxonomy (NCBI): domain Eukaryota; kingdom Metazoa; phylum Chordata; class Actinopteri; order Salmoniformes; family Salmonidae; genus Oncorhynchus; species Oncorhynchus keta. The sequence goes on along the minus strand of NC_068445.1, from coordinate 49,654,367 downwards.
TATTACAGACAGAAATACTCCTCGGTTTCATCAGCCGTCCAGGTGGCTGATAACTAGGGAGGGAGTTGAATAACTAGGGAGGGAGTTGAATAACTAGGGAGGGAGGGAGTTGAATAACTAGGGAGGGAGTTGAATAACTAGGGAGGGAGGGAGTTGAATAACTAGGGAGGGAGTTGAATAACTAGGTAGGGAGGGAGTTGAATAACTAGGGAGGGAGGGAATTGAATAACTAGGGAGGGAGGGAGTTGAATAACTAGGGAGGGAGGGAGTTGAATAACGAGGGAGGGAGGGAGTTGAATAACTAGGTAGGGAGGGAGTTGAATAACTAGGGAGGGAGGGAGTTGAATAACTAGGGAGGGAGGGAGTTGAATAACTAGGGAGGGAGGGAGTTGAATAACGAGGGAGGGAGGGAGCTGAATAACGAGGGAGGGAGGGAGCTGAATAACGAGGGAGGGAGGGAGCTGAATAACGAGGGAGGGAGGGAGCTGAATAACTAGGGAGGGAGGGAGCTGAATAACTAGGGAGGGAGGGAGTTGAATAACTAGGGAGGGAGGGAGTTGAATAACTAGGGAGGGAGTTGAATAACTAGGGAGGGAGGGAGTTGAATAACTAGGTAGGGAGGGAGTTGAATAACTAGGGAGGGAGCTGAATAACGAGGGAGGGGGAGCTGAATAACGAGGGAGGGAGGGAGCTGAATAACGAGGGAGGGAGGGAGCTGAATAACGAGGGAGGGAGGGAGCTGAATAACGAGGGAGGGAGGGAGCTGAATAACGAGGGAGGGAGCTGAATAACTAGGGAGGGAGGGAGTTGAATAACTAGGGAGGGAGGGAGTTGAATAACTAGGGAGGGAGTTGAGTAACGAGGGAGGGAGGGAGTTGAGTAACGAGGGAGGGAGGGAGGGAGGGAGTTGAATAACGAGGGAGGGAGGGAGCTGAATAACGAGGGAGGTAGGGAGCTGAATAACGAGGGAGGGAGGGAGCTGAATAACTATAGCAGACACTAATTAGCCTATTTCCACAGCATTCAGCAGAGGGAGGCTGTAAATCCACTGCTTTATTCAGACTAAAGACCATAACAGATTGGGGGATTACACCAAACTGATGAGATTTTCACAAATCTAGTATAAGGAGATATACCCTAACCTTTAACTGCTTTTCACCGTGGTGGTTCACTGTGTACTGGACCAAGCAGATAATGACACGAAAGTACAGATGTGGGAATCTATGATAAAAGAGAATGTTTTCATTACCATGTCAAATCTTTTGAATATCCTCTGTTTTAAAGGCCTGATATTATGTTTGTGTTTCAGATGAGCCGTGTAATGGGGATAAGTCTATATTCTGTCAGATGGAGGTCCTGGTGAGATACTGCTCTATCCCGGGATACAATAAACTGTGTTGTGACTCGTGTAGCAGACGCAGAGGAAGCCTGTCCCCCCTCCTAGTAGAAGCCGCCGAGATGGACCAGGAAGTACGCTTTGCCGCCGCCTCCCAGCTCCTGGAGACTCAGTCACTCAATGGGACGCGTGATTTGTCTCTTCGCTCCCTACTGACCCCCCTTGGATCCTCAACGCTATGCCCCAGCATCAGACACGCCCACAAGGTCCCACCCAGGAAAAGCTCCTTCCATCGCAGGGTTCCATCCCCCAGTAGCCTCGCTGTCAGGAACCTATCCATCATGATGTCATCACTTACTGCCGGTGGCGCGGTTCAGTCAGATGCCACGGAGGGTCAAAGCTCGGACACGTTGAGGAAGAGCCGGTTGCTCAGGGAGACAAAGGTGGCTCTAACGGAGGCGGAGAGATGAAGTGGGATCGTTCCTCCTCTGGACTCCATGCAGATATCACTCCACCCTGCCTTTCTCACCTCACTACATCACCGGAGGGGCAAGGGAGGGGCGAGGGAGGGAGGGAGGGAGGGAGAAGTGCTGGTTCACTTTCGTGTTAGAGACCCCCTAAGCAGCAGTGACAGGTTGTTTGAGTTGAAACCCACCATATACAGTATCACCAGAGCAGTTGGACTGAAGCCCCAGTCATGTTACAATGTTACTCTTAGGAAATTGTTCTAGTTGTATAGAATTTCAATATCCAGCTATTTTTGTTTACTGGCGCTCTCTTATTTCTTCAACAAATCTAGATATTTCTAAAAGTCACTGTAAAAACTATATAATATACAGTACATATGTTAAACATTGTTATAATGACAGTATTATTATAACGAAGGCAAGATGACTCTGTCACAGGTTAAATCACCTTTTGGTTCCTAAACTACAGGCCCACAGACATACTAACATCTCCAGACCCATATGCAGATATTCCAGAACCATATGCAGATATTCCAGACCCATATGCAGATATTCCAGAACCATATGCAGATATTCCAGAACCATATGCAGATATTCCAGAACCATATGCAGATATTCCAGAACCATATGCAGATATTCCAGAACCATAATATGAAATGTCAGGTGGTGTATTATTTGTTCCCTAGAGTACTCGGCTACAGGCTGTTGTAGCAGAATATGCATCAGGCTGTCAATACTCTGTTTAATGCCTTCATGAAGACACAGGGACAACAGACCATCAACACATCTGAGAGGGATATATAGTATCCCTAAAGCCCTTTAGAGAGGGAATCTATGGATTCTATACCACCAGGGGGTTTGTTAGTATTTAACACACACATTGTGTGAGCTCTCCATGCCAATGCTTTTGTGAAGATGGACTTACAAAATATCTTTATAGGGAGCATATGATAATAGATGTCTAGCTTTGTCAGAGAGGGAGAGAGAGAGCTATTTATTGTAAAATGATTTTGTCAACCACAATGCATCTGACTGCAATAGCGAACAAACCGTTGACGATGTTTCAGTTGAGTTCAATGTGCAACCGATCATTCTTACTCCTGTGTTGTCGTTATAGGACCTAGTGTTGTCGTTTATAGTACTTGTAAATAGGATTTAGAAGGTCAATATTTATTAAGATAGTGGTCCTGCTCTTTTTCCTGTGCAGTGCCTTCTGGTTGCCGAGGTGTTGTAGAAATAACCAAACAATATTATTATTATAGGTTCTAATAATAACCAAACTAAACCCAACATCAAGACCAACCACCTCATTCCAGCTCAACGCTTTCACTTCAGATCATCATTAGTGGAATCAACCCGCTGTCAGTCAGTGGAATCAACCCGCTGTCAGCCAGTGGAATCAACCCGCTGTCAGTCAGTGGAATCAACCCGCTGTCCGCCAGTGGAATCAACCCGCTGTCAGTCAGTGGAATCAACCCGCTGTCAGCCAGTGGAATCAACCCGCTGTCCGCCAGTGGAATCAACCCGCTGTCAGTCAGTGGAATCAACCCGCTGTCCGCCAGTGGAATCAACCCGCTGTCAGCCAGTGGAATCAACCCGCTGTCAGTCAGTGGAATCAACCCGCTGTCAGCCAGTGGAATCAACCCGCTGTCCGCCAGTGGAATCAACCCGCTGTCAGTCAGTGGAATCAACCCGCTGTCCGTCAGTGGAATCAACCCGCTGTCCGCCAGTGGAATCAACCCGCTGTCCGCCAGTGGAATCAACCCGCTGTCAGTCAGTGGAATCAACCCGCTGTCAGTCAGTGGAATCAACCCGCTGTCCGTCAGTGGAATCAACCCGCTGTCCGTCAGTGGAATCAACCCGCTGTCCGCCAGTGGAATCAACCCGCTGTCCGCCAGTGGAATCAACCCGCTGTCAGTCAGTGGAATCAACCCGCTGTCCGTCAGTGGAATCAACCCGCTGTCAGTCAGTGGAATCAACCCGCTGTCCGTCAGTGGAATCAACCCGCTGTCCGTCAGTGGAATCAACCCGCTGTCAGTCAGTGGAATCAACCCGCTGTCCGCCAGTGGAATCAACCCGCTGTCAGTCAGTGGAATCAACCCGCTGTCAGTCAGTGGACTCAACCCGCTGTCAGTCAGTGGAATCAACCCGCTGTACGTCAGTGGAATCAACCCGCTGTCCGTCAGTGGAATCAACCCGCTGTCAGTCAGTGGAATCAACCCGCTGTCCGTCAGTGGAATCAACCCGCTGTCCGTCAGTGGAATCAACCCGCTGTCAGTCAGTGGAATCAACCCGCTGTCCGTCAGTGGAATCAACCCGCTGTCCGTCAGTGGAATCAACCCGCTGTCCGTCAGTGGAATCAACCCGCTGTCAGTCAGTGGAATCAACCCGCTGTCAGTCAGTGGAATCAACCCGCTGTCCGTCAGTGGAATCAACCCGCTGTCAGTCAGTGGAATCAACCCGCTGTCCGTCAGTGGAATCAACCCGCTGTCAGTCAGTGGAATCAACCCGCTGTCCGCCAGTGGAATCAACCCGCTGTCAGTCAGTGGAATCAACCCGCTGTCCGCCAGTCAAACGTAGAGTGGGTAGATTAGACGATCTTGTGTTAGTAACCAACAAGACACTGAACACAGAGAACATAGAGGGTAGTAGGTGTCTCGAACTATGCTGAAACACACAGTGCTCAGAGTTACAGTGAGTTTATTTTCCCCTGTTGTTTAAGGTTAATGTGCTGTCTTTAAGACATTGCTGCTAATGTTATGCAAAGCTTTTAATGATTGAGGACGCTAGCTAGTTTGTTAGGGTTGTACCATTTTGCCCCTCCATATTTACCGTAGAGAGCATCATGGGGGTTCTAGTATGTCGTGGATGTCACGTTCTAGATAAATGGTTGAACTAATTCCTGTCTCCTGTCTCATCATTACTGAATTCTTAGTAAGGCGTGGTTATGAAACCAACGAGACATAAAAGATTGGCGACAAGTAAGTCTGAACCTACAGGAAGTATTCTGTCTGGAAACAGTTGGGTTTTTACAAGTTAAAGTGCAAAATGTTGTTTTCCAGAAGGCATTTTTTGCCCAAAAATACATAGATATTTTTTGGAATGACATTAAAACACCTCTCCTGTGAAGTAATGAAGTGCGACATATGCCTAGCTTCCTGAAACGGGTCACACACATTATATTTTTCCTTATTCAACAAAAGTGGGGCAATGGGGCTTGAAATGCTTTCTAAATATAGTAACAATAAAATTATAAATGACTTGCCGTGCGATTTCACTTTGCTTATAACTGTAAAATAAATATGATCATCCTTAGCGACTGGACAATATTGGCACTATTTCATATAACTGCTGATAGCGAATGTACTGCTAAACATCCACTGGGCAGTGCAGAGACACCAGTCAAATGTATGCAGACTCATTACAACTTCAACTGTAAGAACAAAGTGATTTCATCCATCTATGACCAACAGAAAGTAGTATTGTTTAAATTCTATCAAATAATTTAGGGCTCTGTTTAGTCTAAAACCGAAGCGTTACAGATTCCAGGATAGAAATGTAAAGGTACTTTCCAATTGAGCCGACATATACAGAGTTACCGTGAGTGCAGTCTCCGCTAACGTGGGAATATTGCTTTTAAATTTCAATAACTCTGTAAAACTGAACTTCTGCATTGCAAATTGAATGGAGCCTTTAGATTTAGCAATAGTGAAGTCATGTGCACAGAGAACATAGAGATATGAATAGGGTAGTAGTCTGTCTAACTATGCTGAAGCACACTGATCAGAGTTAGTGAGTTTAACACTAGAAACCATACAGTCAAGGATATGTTTCGCATGTTTCTAAAGGACTACTGCGACTACTGCGACACGTAGCATGTTTTCCTTACATTTGATTAGTAATAGAGTTACAGTAAATAAAACAGTCCCATAAGATTACTTTTATAAGGTAAAAGAATATCAACCAGCAAGGCTTGCGGTCAAATTATTTGTTGCTGATATACAGTGGGGCAAAGAAGTATTTAGTCAGCCACCAATTGTGCAAGTTCTCCCACTTAAAAAGATGAGAGAGGCCTGTAATTTTCATTATAGGTACACTTCAACTAATGACAGACAAAATGAAAAAAAAAATCCATAAAATCACATTGTAGGATTTTTTAAATGAATTTATTTGCAAATTATTGTGGAAAATAAGCATTTGGTCAATAACAAAAGTTTATCTCAATACTTTGTTATATACCCTTTGTTGGCAATGACATAGGTCAAACGTTTTCTGTATGTCTTCACAACGTTGTCACACACTGTTGCTGGTATTTTGGCCCATTCCTCCATGCAGATCTCCTCTAGAGCAGTGATGTTTTGGGGCTGTTGCTGGGCAACACGGACTTTCAACTCCCTCCAAAGATTTTCTATGGGGTTGAGATCTGGAGACTGGCTAGGCCACTAAAGGACCTTGAAATGCTTCTTACGAAGCCAGTCTTTTGTTGCCCAGACGGTGTGTTTGGGACCATTGTCATGCTGAAAAGACCCAGCCACGTTTCATCTTCAAAGCCCTTGCTGATGGTAGGCTTTGTTACTTTGGTCCCAGCTCTTTGGTCCCACCTCCATCAGAAAGGGTTAGGGTCACTTCCATTAGTAAGGGTTAGCTCCATTAGTAAGGGTTACTTCCATCAGTAAGGGTTAGGGTCACTTCCATCAGTAAGGGTTAGCTCCATCAGTAAGGGTCACCTCCATCAGTAAGGGTTAGGGTCACTTCCATCAGTAAGGGTTAGCTCCATCAGTAAGGGTTAGGGTCACTTCACTGGGTCCCCCCGTGTGGTTCTGGGATTTTTGCTCACCGTTCTTGTGATCATTTTGACCCCACGGGGTGAGATCTTGCGTGGAGCCCCAGATCGAGGGAGATTATCAGTGGTCTTGTATGTCTTCCATTTCCTAATAATTGCTCCCACAGTTGATTTCTTCAAACCAAGCTGCTTACCTATTGCAGATTCAGTCTTCCCAGCCTGGTACAGGTCTACAATTTTGTTTCTGGTGTCCTTTGACAGCTCTTCGGTCTTGGCCATAGTGGAGTTTGACTGTTTGAGCTTGTGGACTGGTGTCTTTTATACTGATAACAAGTTCAAACAGGTGCCATTAATACAGGTAACGAGTGGAGGACAGAGGAGCCTCTTAAAGAAGAAGTTACAGGTATGTCTTCCAGAGCCAGAAATGTGAGAGCCAGAAATCTTGCTTGTTTGAAGGTGACCAAATACTTATTTTCCACCATAATTTGCAAATAAATTCATTAAAAATCCTACAATGTGATTTTCTGGATTTTTCCCCCTCATTTGTCTGTCACAGTTGAAGTGTACCTATGATGAAAATGGCAGGCCTCTCTCATCTTTGTAGCACAATTGGTGGCTGACTAAATACTTTTTTGCCCCACTGTAGGCATAACACAAACTCGTCATTACACTATTGTTTTTCTTAAATCAACCTCACCTTCCAAATCATTCATTTAGTAAGGTGCACAATTATTGCCCATTCATCAATTGGTTATTCATTAGCAGAGACCGACGCAATAGCACCTGGCTGGGTATCAACGTCCTACAGCACATTGTCTGGGCGGATTAAGTTAGGAATAGGTGTAAAATAAAAGGTTCAAAATACATTTTTGTTTGATTTCAAAATTCTGACAAATGAGCAGTATAAAATAGGAACATTTACAGAAAGTAATGGAAGGAGCAGGACAGCTTTTTTTGTTGCAGATTTTGTATTTATTTACAAAAGCAAATGTCAGTGGTGGTTGGCACGTAGGCGGTTCTACTGTAAATACATTGCTGCTAATGTTATGCAAAGCTTTTATTGATTGAGGACGCTAGCAAGTGTTTTATGTATTAGGGTTGTACTAATCCGTACTTATCGTAGTTGTACAGAGAGCATCATGGGGGATCTAATGAATGGTTGAACTAATTACTTTGTCTCCGGTCTCGTCATTATTAGGTTTTCCACCATCAGTCAGGGTTAGGGTCACTTCTATCAGTAAGGGTCACTTCCATCAGTAAGGGTTAGGGTCACTTCCATCAGTAAGGGTTAGGGTCACCTCCATCAGTAAGGGTTAGGGTCACTTCTATCAGTAAGGGTCACTTCCATCAGTAAGGGTTAGGGTCACTTCCATCAGTAAGGGTTAGGGTCACTTCCATCAGTAAGGGTTAGGGTCACTTCTATCAGTAAGGGTTAGGGTCACCTCCATCAGTAAGGGTTAGGGTCACTTCTATCAGTAAGGGTTAGGGTCACTTCCATCAGTAAGGGTTAGGGTCACCTCCATCAGTCAGGGTTAGGGTCACTTCTATCAGTAAGGGTCACTTCCATCAGTAAGGGTTAGGGTCACCTCCATCAGTCAGGGTTAGGGTCACTTCTATCAGTAAGGGTCACTTCCATCAGTAAGGGTTAGGGTCACTTCCATCAGTAAGGGTTAGGGTCACCTCCATCAGTCAGGGTTAGGGTCACTTCTATCAGTAAGGGTCACTTCCATCAGTAAGGGTTAGGGTCACTTCCATCAGTAAGGGTTAGGGTCACCTCCATCAGTCAGGGTTAGGGTCACTTCTATCAGTAAGGCTCACTTCCATCAGTAAGGGTTAGGGTCACTTCTATCAGTAAGGGTTAGGGTCACTTCCATCAGTAAGGGTTAGGGTCACCTCCATCAGTCAGGGTTAGGGTCACTTCTATCAGTAAGGGTCACTTCCATCAGTAAGGGTTAGGGTCACTTCCATCAGTAAGGGTTAGGGTCACCTCCATCAGTCAGGGTTAGGGTCACTTCTATCAGTAAGGGTCACTTCCATCAGTAAGGGTTAGGGTCACCTCCATCAGTAAGGGTTAGGGTCACTTCTATCAGTAAGGGTTAGGGTCACTTCCATCAGTAAGGGTTAGGGTCACCTCCATCAGTCAGGGTTAGGGTCACTTCTATCAGTAAGTGTCACTTCCATCAGTAAGGGTTAGGGTCACCTCCATCAGTCAGGGTTAGGGTCACTTCCATCAGTAAGGGTCACTTCCATCAGTAAGGGTTAGGGTCACCTCCATCAGTCAGGGTTAGGGTCACTTCCATCAGTAAGGGTTAGGGTCACCTCCATCAGTCAGGGTTAGGGTCACTTCCATCAGTCAGGGTTAGGGTCACTTCCATCAGTAAGGGTCACTTCCATCAGTAAGGGTTAGGGTCCCTCCATCAGTCAGGGTTAGGGTCACTTCCATCAGTAAGGGTCACTTCCATCAGTAAGGGTTAGGGTCACTTCCATCAGTAAGGGTCACTTCCATCAGTAAGGGTTAGGGTCACCTCCATCAGTAAGGGTTAGGGTCACTTCCATCAGTAAGGGTCACTTCCATCAGTAAGGGTTAGGGTCACCTCCATCAGTCAGGGTTAGGGTCACCTCCATCAGTAAGGGTTAGGGTCACTTCCATCAGTAAGGGTCACTTCCATCAGTAAGGGTTAGGGTCACTTCCATCAGTAAGGGTTAGGGTCACCTCCATCAGTAAGGGTTAGGGTCACCTCCATCAGTAAGGGTTAGGGTCACCTCCATCAGTAAGGGTTAGGGTCACTTCCATCAGTAAGGGTTAGGGTCACTTCTATCAGTAAGGGTCACTTCCATCAGTAAGGGTTAGGGTCACCTCCATCAGTAAGGGTTAGGGTCACTTCCATCAGTAAGGGTTAGGGTCACCTCCATCAGTCAGGGTTAGGGTCACTTCTATCAGTAAGGGTCACTTCCATCAGTAAGGGTTAGGGTCACCTCCATCAGTAAGGGTTAGGGTCACCTCCATCAGTAAGGGTTAGGGTCACTTCTATCAGTAAGGGTCACTTCCATCAGTAAGGGTTAGGGTCACTTCCATCAGTAAGGGTTAGGGTCACCTCCATCAGTAAGGGTTAGGGTCACTTTCATCAGTAAGGGTTAGGGTCACTTCCATCAGTAAGGGTTATGGTCACTTCCATCAGTAACGGTTAGGGTTACCTCCATCAGTAAGTGTTAGAGTTACCTCCATCAGTACGGGTTAGGGTCAATACCATCAGTAAGGGTTAGCTCCATCAGTAAGGGTTAGGGTCACTTTCATCAGTAAGTGTTAGGGTCACTACCATCAGTAAGGGTTAGTGTCACTACCATCAGTCAGGGTTAGGGTCCCTTCCATCAGTAAGGGTTAGGGTCACCTCCATCAGTGAGGGTTAGTGTCACTTCCATCAGTAAGGGTTAGGGTCACCTCCATCAGTGAGGGTTAGTGTCACTTCCATCAGTAAGGGTTAGCGTCACTTCCATCAGTAAGGGTTAGGGTCACCTCCATCAGTAAGGGTTAGCGTCACCTCCATCAGTAAGGGTTAGCGTCACTTCCATCAGTAAGGGTTAGGGTCACCTCCATCAGTAAGGGTTAGCGTCACTTCCATCAGTAAGGGTTAGGGTCACCTCCATCAGTAAGGGTTAGCGTCACTTCCATCAGTAAGGGTTAGGGTCACTTCTATCAGTAAGGGTTAGGGTCACCTCCATCAGTAAGGGTTAGGGTCACTTCCATCAGTAAGGGTTATGGTCACTTCCATCAGTAACGGTTAGGGTTACCTCCATCAGTAAGTGTTAGAGTTACCTCCATCAGTAAGGGTTAGGGTCAATACCATCAGTAAGGGTTAGCTCCATCAGTAAGGGTTAGGGTCACCTCCATCAGTAAGGGTTAGGGTCACCTCCATCAGTAAGGGTTAGCTCCATCAGTAAGGGTTAGGGTCACCTCCATCAGTAAGGGTTAGGGTCACTTCCATCAGTAAGGGTTAGTGTCACTTCCATCAGTAAGGGTTAGTGTCACTTCCATCAGTAAGGGTTAGGGTCACCTCCATCAGTGAGGGTTAGTGT